>NC_053390.1:495473226-495548860 GCF_905171765.1 Bufo bufo
TGAGGCCTACTTGAAATCTATCCCAAAAAGGATATCTTACATTGAAGGTACTGATAGTGTCATTCAGAAAAACCTAAGACACACGCTACCGTGCAGATAGAAGTCTGATTCTGAGATTAAACCTTAACCTGTCACACAGTGCAAAAAAAAACTGGTCTCACATTTTTATTCAAGCAAATCTGTACTGTTTTAGCTGGTCAAGTTATTTGTAGCGACCGTAAAAGCACACTTTTTTTTCTGGGTTGAAAAACTATTCCCAAATTTGCCATTCTCAAAATTGTGGTGAACGGGAACAATGAGGAAAACATCTAATAAGGGACGTGGACATGGTCGTGGTGGTGTTAGTGGACCCTCTGGTGCTGGGAGAGGACGTGGCCGTTCTGCCACAGCCACACGTCCTAGTGTACCAACTACCTCAGGTCCCAGTAGCCACCAGAATTTACAGGGATATTTGGTGGGGCCCAATGCCGTTCTAAGGATGGTAAGGCCTGAGCAGGTACAGGCATTAGTCAATTGGGTGGCCGACAGTGCATCCAGCACGTTCACATTATCTCCCACCCAGTCTTCTGCAGAAAGCGCACAGATGGCGCATGAAAACCAAGCCCATCAGTCTGTCACATCACCCCCATGCATATCAGGGAAACTGTCTGAGCCTCAAGTTATGCAGCAGTCTCTTATGCTGTTTGAAGACTCTGCTGCCAGGGTTTCCCAAGGGCATCCACCTAGCTCTTCACCAGGGGTGGAAGAGATAGAATGCACTAACGCACAACCACTTATGTTTCCTGATGATGAGGACATGGGAATACCACCTCAGCACGTCTCTGATGATGACGAAACACAGGTGCCAACTGCTGCGTCTTTCTGCAGTGTGCAGACTGAACAGGAGGTCAGGGGTCAAGACTGGGTGGAAGACGATGCAGGGGACGATGAGGTCCTAGACCCCACATGGAATGAAGGTCGTGCCACTGACTTTCACAGTTCGGAGGAAGAGGCAGTGGTGAGACCGAGCCAACAGCGTAGCAAAAGAGGGAGCAGTGGGCAAAATCAGAACACCCGCCGCCAAAAGACTCCGCCTGCTACTGACCACCGCCATCTGGGACCGAGCACCCCAAAGGCAGCTTCAAGGAGTTCCCTGGCATGGCACTTCTTCAAACAATGTGCTGACGACAAGACCCGAGTGGTTTGCACGCTGTGCCATCAGAGCCTGAAGCGAGGCATTAACGTTCTGAACCTTAGCACAACCTGCATGACCAGGCACCTGCATGCAAAGCATGAACTGCAGTGGAGTAAACACCTTAAAAACAAGGAAGTCACTCAGGCTCCCCCTGCTGCCTCTTCTGCTGCTGCCGCCTCGGCCTCTTCTCCTGCTGCCGCCGCCTCGGCCTCTTCTGCTGCTGCTGCCGCCGCCTCGGCCTCTTCCTCTGCCTCTGGAGGAACGTTGGCACCTGCCGCCCAGCAAACATGGGATGTACCACCAACACCACCACCTGCGTCACCAAGCATCTCAACCATGTCACACGGCAGCGTTCAGCTCTCCATCTCACAAACATTTGAGAGAAAGCGTAAATTCCCACCTAGCCACCCTCGATCCCTGGCCCTCAATGCCAGCATTTCTAAACTACTGGCCTATGAAATGCTGTCATTTAGGCTGGTGGACACACACAGCTTCAAACAGCTCATGTCACTTGCTGTCCCACAGTATGTTGTTCCCAGCCGCCACTACTTCTCCAAGAGAGCCGTGCCTTCCCTGCACAAACAAGTGTCCGATAAAATCAAGTGTGCACTGCGCAACGCCATCTGTGGCAAGGTCCACCTAACCACAGATACGTGGACCAGTAAGCACGGCCAGGGACGCTATATCTCCCTAACTGCACACTGGGTAAATGTAGTGGCGGCTAGGCCCCAGGCGGAGAGCTGTTTGGCGCACGTCCTTCCGCCGCCAAGGATCGCAGGGCAACATTCTTTGCCTCCTGTCTCCTCCTCCTCCTACTCAGCTTCCTCCTCCTCTTCTTCCACCTGCTTATCCAGTCAGCCACACACCTTCACCACCAACTTCAGCACAGCACGGGGTAAACGTCAGCAGGCCATTCTGAAACTTATATGTTTGGGGGACAGGCCCCACACCGCACAGGAGTTGTGGCGGGGTATAGAACAACAGACCGACGAGTGGTTGCTGCCGGTGAGCCTCAAGCCCGGCCTGGTGGTGTGCGATAATGGGCGAAATCTCGTTGCAGCTCTGGGACTAGCCGGTTTGACGCACATCCCTTGCCTGGTGCATGTGCTGAATTTGGTGGTGCAGAAGTTCATTCGCAGCTACCCCGACATGTCAGAGCTGCTGCATAAAGTGCGGGCCGTCTGTTCGCGCTTCCGGCGTTCACACCCTGCCGCTGCTCGCCTGTCTGCGCTACAGCATAACTTCCGCCTTCCCGCTCATCGCCTCATATGCGACGTACCCACCAGGTGGAACTCCACCTTGCATATGCTGGACAGATTGTGCGAGCAGCAGCAGGCCATAGTGGAGTTTCAGCTGCAGCACGCACGGGTCAGTCGCACTGTGGATCAGACACACTTCACCACCAATGACTGGGCCTCCATGCGAGACCTGTGTGCCCTGTTGCGCTGTTTCGAGTACTCCACCAACATGGCCAGTGGCGAAGACGCCGTTATCTGCGTTACAATACCACTTCTATGTCTCCTTGAGAAAACACTTAGGGCGATGATGGAAGAGGAGGTGGCCCAGGAGGAAGAGGGGTCATTTTTAGCACTTTCAGGCCAGTCTCTTCGAAGTGACTCAGAGGGAGGTTTTTTGCAACACCAGAGGCCAGGTACAAATGTGGCCAGACAGAACCCACTACTGGAGGATGAGGAGGAGGTGGAGGAGGATGAGGATGAAGCATGTTCACAGCGGGGTGGCACCCAAAGCAGCTCGGGCCCATCACTGGTGCATGGCTGGGGGGAAACACAGGACGATGACGATACGCCTCCCACAGAGGACAGCTTGTCCTTAACTCTGGGCAGCCTGGCACACATGAGCGACTACATGCTGCAGTGCCTGCGCAACGACAGCAGAGTTGCCCACATTTTAACGTGTGCGGACTACTGGGTTGCCACCCTGCTGGATCCCCGGTACAAAGACAATGTGCCCACCTTACTTCCTACACTGGAGCGTGATAGGAAGATGCGCGAGTACAAGCGCACGTTGGTAGACGCGCTACTGAGAGCATTCCCAAATGTCACAGGGGAACCAGTGGAAGCCCAAGGCGAAGGCAGAGGAGGAGCAAGAGGTCGCCAACGCAGCTGTGTCACGCCCAGCTCCTCTGAGGGCAGGGTTAGCATGGCAGAGATGTGGAAAAGTTTTGTCAACACGCCACAGCTAAGTGCACCACCACCTGATACGGAACGTGTTAGCAGGAGGCAACATTTCACTAACATGGTGGAACAGTACCTGTGCACACCCCTCCACGTACTGACTGATGGTTCGGCCCCATTCAACTTCTGGGTCTCCAAATTGTCCACGTGGCCAGAGCTAGCCTTTTATGCCTTGGAGGCCAGCGTTTTGTCTGAACGTGTATTCAGCACGGCAGGGGGCGTCATTACAGACAAACGCAGCCGCCTGTCTACAGCCAATGTGGACAAGCTGACGTTCATAAAAATGAACCAGGCATGGATCCCACAGGACCTGTCCATCCCTTGTGCAGATTAGATATTAACTACCTCCCCTTAACAATATATTATTCTACTCCAGGGCACTTCCTCATTCAATACTATTTTTAATTTCATTTTACCATTATATTGCGGGGCAACCCAAAGTTGAATGAACCTCTCCTCTGTCTGGGTGCCGGGGCCTAAATGTGTGACAGTGGGCTGTTCCAGTGGTGGGTGACGTGAAGCCTGATTCTCTGCTATGACATGAAGACTGATTCTGCGCTGACATAAGGCCAGATTCTCTGTTACGGGACCTCTCTCCTCTGCCTGGGTGCCTGGGCCTAAATGTGTGACAGTGGCCTGTTCCAGTGGTAGGTGACGTGAAGCCTGATTCTCTGCTATGACATGAAGACTTATTCTGTGCTGACATAAGGCCAGATTCTCTGTTACGGGACCTCTCTCCTCTGCCTGGGCCTAAATGTGTGACAGTGGCCTGTTCCAGTGGTGGGTGACGTGAAGCCTGATTCTCTGCTATGACATGAAGACTGATTCTGCGCTGACATTAGGCCAGATTCTCTGTTACGGGACCTCTCTCCTCTTCCTGGGTGCCTGGGCCTAAATGTGTGACAGTGGCCTGTTCCAGTGGTGGGTGACGTGATGCCTGATTCTCTGCTATGACATGAAGACTTATTCTGTGCTGACATGAAGCCAGATTCTCTGTTACGCGACCTCTATCTTCTGCCTGGGAGCCTGGGCCTAAATATGTGACAGTGGCCTGTTCCAGTGGTGGGTGACGTGATGCCTGATTCTCTGCTATGACATGAAGACAGATTCTGTGCTGACATAAGGCCAGATTCTCTGTTACGGGACCTCTCTCCTCTGCCTGGGTGCCTGGGCCTAAATGTGTGACAGTGGCCTGTTCCAGTGGTGGGTGACGTGAAGCCTGATTCTCTGCTATGACATGAAGACTGATTCTGTGCTGACATGAAGCCAGATTCTCTGCTATGGCATGAAGAGACTGATTCTGTGCTGACATGAAGCCAGATTCTTTGCTATGGCATGAAGAGACTGATTCTCTGCTGACGTGAAGCCAGATTCTCTGCTATGGGACCTCTGTCCAATTGATATTGGGTCATTTTTATTTTTTTAATTTTTATTTTAATTCATTTCCCTATCCACATTTGTTTGCAGGGGATTTACCTACATGTTGCTGCCTTTTGCAGCCCTCTAGCTCTTTCCTGGGCTGTTTTACAGCCTTTTTAGTGCCCAAAAGTTCGGGTCCCCATTGACTTCAATGGGGTTCGGGTCCGGGACGAAGTTCGGGTCGGGTTCGGATCCCGAACCCGAACATTTCCGGGAAGTTCGGCCGAACTTCTCGAACCCGAACATCCAGGCGTTCGCTTAACTCTAGTAGAGACCTATCATTTTTGGGACTTTTTAGATTCTTATTCTTCTTGCTATTACCTGCATCATACCAGTGGGGGGCTATTTCCAGCCATTGTTCTGCACCCCTGGACATGTACTCAATGTCCCAGGAAGGATCCGCATCGAAATGCGGCCAGGCTGTTTTATCACCTAGACATAGTCCTTTGACCATATCCATATGATAAATACTATTATCACCGTCCCTGGGGAATGGATCTGCAGCATCCATTACCTCGGTCCAGCCTGCTAGATTATCTACCCACGGGTTGATCAGGTAATAGTTTGTTGGACCAACACGAGCTACATAGATTTTACAAGTTTCTCCTGGTTCTGGTTTAGGGAATTTAGTTTTAGACCCTTGTCCTCCCATGTTAGTATTTATAGTTCAAAGAATAAGTGAGACAATCACTGTCAGGACTGGCTGTACTGCACTGAAATAGCGCCGACAAGACCTGTCAACTGATCAGCTGATTCGTATCTTAATGTCTCTCTATACTCTTTGGACCCCTATCGACTATTGTTGTTTCGGACTGCTACTTGCGTTCAAATTTTCCAGGTCAACAGATTACTCTGATTGTATTACTTCTAAAATACTTATACTATATATATAAGAGTTAATCCAAGCTTGTAACCTTCTGTTTCCTAAACAGAAATCCTTAGTGCACTATACTGATATAGGCTCCTGGAGCTTCTTATAATCAACAAACTTTTTTTTTAAGCTTTCATAGCTTCTGCGTGTACCCAGACACCGCAATCCACCGAAATCATAAATAGATGGTTCGACTTACTTGGATGAGATTTTGGTCATTGCTCCCAGGTCCAAGGAGGACAAGAATTGATGTCTTTCACTGTAGACCTGAAGAGTTGACCCTCCCAATCCCGGACTGAGTCCCCAGAACTGTTAGGAAAATTTACTCTCTTTTACCTAACTTGTCCCTGTCTTCAGATTTCGGCGATCAGCTTGAATTAAGTCTAAACCGGTACCGGGAGAATGAATAAGATAACACTGAAACGTGTGTAGTTCTAACCCGTTCTGGTTTATTCACAGCTGGCAAACAGTTATAATAGAGGGGGTTGAGCTTCCTTTACATCCAATCATATGTTAGCATTAGTATTTGACCTATGATATGGTCACACATAAGCTTCTGCATTAACATAATAGATGACTCATAGTAACAGCATTTGACCAATCAGGTATATACACATGGGCTAGCATACAGTTGAGCCAGATGACCTTATATGGCTAGAAGGCTGTTCAAACTTACAAACTAAGGAATGTATGGGTTTCCTTGAAACAGCTTAGGAAGTGTCACACATTCCTTAAGGGGGAAGAGACATTTTGTAAGTACACTAACCAAATGTAATACACATGGCTGAATAAGACAAAATGGAGTTACTTATACTCCATCAGTGGCCTCCTTACCAATGCTTAAGCAGGCGGCAAAGTTTTTAGCAGATGCCTCGGTAGATACGGTTAAACTGGCAGCAAGATCAGTGGCCCTCTCAAATGCCACCAGAAGAGCAGTGTGGCTGAGGTCTTGGGCAGGGGACACTGCATCTAAAAATAAGTTGTGCGGCATCCCCTGTGAAGGAGATAGATTGTTTTAGAAAAGGCCACGTATAAAAAGAAGGGTTTTCCCTTAGACCCGAGAAATTTTCGTCAAAAACGAAAATTTCCTGAGGCATCAAGAGGCAGGCAGGATCAGAAAAAAAGAGATTTCTCGTCCCGATGGCGTTTGGGGAGGGGAAGAGGAAAAGGGTTTTTATTCAACCCCTCAGATTTTTCCCAAAAATCATCTAAACAATGACGCCAGAGGCAAGGTAGGAGGAAGGTTAAAAGATTTCATCCAGGCCTGGAGAAATATTTCCAGCTCTCCGTGGGTGCTGGACGTAATTTCGTCAGGCCTAAAGCTAGAATTTTCCTCTCTACCCCAGGATGTTTTTTCGGATTACCGAAAAGACCAGATCAGTCCAATCTTTGATCCTAGACCAGATGAAGGTCCTATTACAGAAAGAAGCCATAGTTCCAGTTCCCCCGGGGGAAGAAGGAACAGGATATTATTCCCCTATATTCCTTGTAAAAAAAGCCGAATGGCTCTTACAGAGCCATTATAAATCTAAAAGGGATGAACCATCATCTGCTTTACAAGCGTTTTAAGATGGAGAGTATAAAATCCACAATCAGTCTGTTAAAAAGAAACATCTTTTTAGCAACTCTGGATCTCACCGATGCATATTACCACATTCCAATTTGCAGAGATCACCAAAAATACCTCAGATTTGCAGTTCGGTCAGAGACGGTAGTACTTCACTTCCAGTTCCAGGTCCTCCCATTTGGCCTTACATCAGCACCAAGAGTCTTCTCCAAGGTTATGGCAGATGCGGTAGCGGTCCTACATCTGAAGGGAATATTAGATGTCCCTTATTTAGACGACTTCCTTATTGCCACAGAATCAGAACATCTACTTCTGGAACACACAGAATTGGTGAAGCAGAGTCTAACAGATCTAGGATGGTTAATAAATGCAGAGAAGTCAGATCTCCGTCCAGAAAAGAAAAAGTCTTTTTAGGGATGATGTTGGACTTGGAACTTATGAAGACTTTTCTTCCACAAGAAAAGATCCAGAAGATCAGTCAGGAATTAACCCTGTTCCGCAGCAAATACAATTTGACAATCCGATTGATAATGAAAATCTTGGGTCTGATGTCCTCAACTATCCCAGCAGTAAAGTGGGCCCAAGCTTACTCTCGGACCCTCCAGTCATTTATGCTCAGAGCATGGAACAAGAGGGTAGACTCACTGGAGATGAAAGTGAAAATTCCTCAATACGTAAAGGACTCCTTAAGCTGGTGGCTGGTCAGAAAAAATTTAAGCAGGGGCGTTCCTTGGCAGCAAACAGACGTTGTGACAATAACTACAGATGCCAGCAGAAGCAGCTGGGGAGCCTTTTCAGATCAGTCCATAGTGCAAGGTACATGGCAGAAAAACCTAAGCTTAGCTTCTTCCAACCTAAGGGAATTAACTGCAGTTTGGGAAGCATTAAAAGCCCTTCACCCAAAACTCAAGGGAAAGGAGATAAAAGTATTATCAGACAATACTACAACTGTAGCATACTTGAACAAACAAGGGGGCACAAAGAGTTCCGCCCTAGCAAAAGTCGCAAAATAAATATTCCAGTGGGCCGAAAGAAATGTACTATCAGTCTCAGCAGTTCACATAAAGGGAGAGAACAACGAGGTTGCGGATTTCCTCAGCAGAGATGTCTTGAAAGAGGGCGAGTAGTGCCTGAACCGGAAAATATTTCTTGAAGACTGGCAATATTGACCCCTCTGTCCTTTTTTTGGATCTGCCAGTGTGGTCAAAAAGGATTGACGGTGTCTGGGAAAGGCTACAGGAGGGTTGTGGAGGGAAGGAGACATTTCCCTAGCAAGTATCAAAGGGGTGGACAAAGTGAGGAGGGGAATAAGTATGTCAAGAAACGGAGTGAGAATGTGATAGTTGCTCGGGGGCAGGAGTGGTTGGTGGTTTTAAGGTTTCGGTTTAAGGATAGGGATTGGGAGTAGGAATGAGATGGGGGATAGGAGTACAAAAGGGGGTGGGACTAGGATGGTGGCAATGTAGAATTTCCCAGATACTGTTATCCATCAGGTTTCATGCATCTGCTCGGCGTAATTTGTTCCATCAAGAGACAGCAGATAATGATGAGCAGATTGACATGATTCAACGGCACCGGCTTCACCTGTCATCTAATCATTTCCCCCCTCAGACTGCTCATATAATCTGCAAATCCCCGTAAGACATTGTAAATGACTCCTATGAGATCCTCAAAGTCCGTTTGACTGCTCCTACCAGTCTTGTTTCACCGTAAAACACCCTGGAAAGAGGCGCTAGTCCACAGTTACCAGAGGACTCCAGTAGGGGAAAAGTAGTGTCCCAGGCAGAGGCATGTAGACCTGGTGGTGGGCTCTTCAGGGACCGCTTCAAGTTGAACTTTAGGTGCTGCTTGATGTTCTGGAAAGAAACAGAAAAAAAACCATTTAGATAAAATTTTTGCAAATATGTTTCATTAGACGGTTGATCCATACAAATGCCTGGGGCTGCCCCTGTCAGACCAGCATAAATTTTTTTCTGCCAGGGGTAGTCATGGGGAGTTGAATGGAGCTAGAGTGTGATATTGTCTTGAGCACTACTTAACTTTACCACCTAAGCTCCAGCATCCTTCTGACGAACTGTAAGGCAGCTTGATACTGGTACGGCCACCTGTCTGAAGAGCCGGAATATCCTTTTATCAACTTTTTTTCTTTTTTGGATGGACAAAATACTGCAGCAACCTGCCAAATTTTTCTGGTGTAAAGCCAAATTTTCAACTGAACGGATGCAACCTGATGCATCCGGATTTATTTTTAAACCAATTGGAAATCTATTGGTATCATTGGTAGATTAGGGAGGTTAACACGGTGGCTCAAGAACTGGTGTAGGAAGGAGGGGTTTGGGTTCCCGGAGAACTGGGCCGACTTCTCTGTCAGCTACAGACTATCGTTGGGATGGGCTGCACCTCAATGGGGAAGGGGCAGCTGTGTTGGGGGGAAAGATGGCTAGAAGGTTGGAGGAGTGTTTAAACTAGGGACTGGGGGAGGGTAATTACGTTATGGGATGGGAAGATAGTGCAGATAAAGACCGGGGGCAAGGTAGTGGCACTGTGGGAGGAATGGAAGGAGGGACTAGAACAGTTCAGAAGGAAAGGTGTAGGGTAAAAAATATACATAAACCTTAATTGTATTTATACTAATGCCAGAAGCCTGACTAATAAAACTGGTTAACTGGAATTAGTGATGTGTGAGGAGGACTATGACATAGTGGGAATAACGGAGACATGGCTGGATGATTGCTGTGACTGGGCAGTTAATGTACAAGGTTACAGTCTGATTAGAAAAGATCGTCAAAACCGGAGAGGGAGAGGGGTCTGCCTCTATGTAAAGTCCTGTCTAAAGCCCATAGTCCGAGAAGATATAAGTGAGGGACATGAACATGTGGAGTCACTGTGGGTAGAAATACATAGAGGCAAAAATAATAATAAATTACTGATAGGAGTTTATTATAAACCACCTAATATACCAGACTCCACAGAAAATCTTCTAAACGAGATAGACGAGGCAGCAGATCATAATGAGGTGGTTATTATGGGGAACTTCAACTACCCAGATATAGACTGGAAAACTGAAAGCTGTACATCTCATAAAGGTAACAGGTTCTTGGTAATAACCAAAGACAATTACCTTACCGAACTGGTTCAGGACCCGACTAGAGGGACAGCCATATTGGACTTAGTATTAAACAATAGACCTGACAGAACAACAGATGTGCAGGTTGGGGGACACATGGGAAATAGTGACCATAAAGTTATAACCTTCCAATTATCCTGCAAACGAGCATTTCTACAGGGAGGAACAAAAATGCCAAACTTCAAAAAAGCAAACTTTAGCCGACTAAGACAGGCCTAACTAACTGGGAAAAAGTCCTTAAAAAAATAAAAGTACAGCCACAAAATGGGATATTTTTAAAAGCACCCTAAAATCTAATTGTGAGAGATACATACCTTATGTGAATAAAAGGTTAAGGAACAAAAAGAAACCAATGTGGATAAATAGAACTGTAAAGAAGGCAATAAATGACAAAAAGAAAGCATTTAAATCACTAAAACAGGAGGGTAGTGAAGAAGCACTGAAAAACTATAAGGACAAAAATAGAATATTTTAAAAACAAATAAAAGCCGCCAAACTAGAGACCGAGAGATTAATTGCCAAAGAGAGCAAAACTAACCCAAAAATGTTATTCAATTATATAAATGGTAAAAAGTATAAATCTGAAGGTGTCGGCCCTCTACGGAGCAATGAGGGTGGAGTTGCAGAGAGCGACGAGGAGAAAACAAAGCTATTAAATATTTTTTTCTCCACTGTGTTCACAGATGAAATGAAGAATGTAAAAGTAAATTCCCCATTAAAAGTGCCCTGTCTGACCCAGGAAGAAGTACAACAGCGACTTAAAAAGATTAAAATAGACAAATCGCCAGGGCCAGATGGAAAACAAGCAAATAACATCATATCAGCATGGCTTCATGAGGGATCGGTCATGTCAAACTAATTTAATCAGTTTCTACGAGGAGGTAAATTCTAGACTTTACAGCGGCAAATCAATGGATGTCGTATATCTGGACTTCTCCAAAGCATTTGACACTGTACCACATAAAAGGTTAGTATATAAAATGAGAATGCTCGGACTGGGAGAAAATGTCTATATGTGGGTAAGTAACTTGCTCAATGATAGAAAACCGAGGGTTGTTATTAAAGGGAACCTGTCACCGGGATTTTGTGTATAGAGCTGAGGACATGGGTTGCTAGATGGCCGCTAGCACATCCGCAATACCAAGTCCCCATAGCTCTGTGTGCTTTTATTGTGTAAAAAAAACTGATTTGATACATATGCAAATTAACATGAGATGAGTACTGTCCCTGAGATAAGTCAGGGACAGGACTCATCTCAGGTTAATTTGCATATGTATCAAATCGTTTTTTTTACACAATAAAAGCACACAGAGCTATGGGGACTGGGTATTGCGGATGTGCTAGCGGCCATCCAGCAACCCATGTTCTCAGCTCTATACACAAAATCCTGGTGACAGGTTCCCTTTAATCCCTTAAGGACTCAGCCCTATTTCACCTTAAAGGGGTTGGCCACTCTTTAAATACTCTCCACTACTGTGTGGCAGGCAGGGAAAAAATTAAGTCCCTAATATACTTCATTAAACACACCTGCCTGCTTCTCTTTCAGTTATAAGCCACTCCCCCTCAGCCCAGCTCTACCTTGCAGCTGAGTTCGTCCATAGCTTCACGCGACATGGAGGAGCTTGAGAGGAAGCTCATCCATGCGCATGTGCAGTCTGCTCCTGTCAGTGGTCGGGTCCCTGCTGCCCGCTCCAACTCCGACAGGAATCAGCTGCTTGTTCCCTCTCTACAAACAGCTGATTCCTGTCAGAAGCTGGCTGTAGTAAAAACCTTCCGAGTCTCCCTACTGCAGAAGCTACTTAGTCAATCCCCATCCTCCCTGCACTATCACCACACAGTCGACCCGCTAAGCCACGCCCCCCGGTTCCATTAGGTCACGCCCCCTGTAACCAACAGGGAAAGCAGGACATCTAGCCAGGAACTATGATTTTGTGTGTGTGTGTATATAAAGAATTATTAGGAACACCATACTAATACGGTGTTGGACCCCCTTTTGCCTTCAGAAATGCCGTTCTACGGCATTAATTCAACAAGGTGCTGATAGCATTCTTTAGAAATGTTGGCCCATATTGATAGGATAGCATCTTGCAGTTGATGGAGATTTGAGGGATGCACATCCAGGGCACGAAGCTCCCGTTCCACCACATCCCAAAGATGCTCTATTGGGTTGAGATCTGGTGACTGTGGGGGCCATTTTAGTACAGTGAACTCATTGTCATGTTTAAGAAACCAATTTGAAATGATTCGAGCTTTGTGACATGGTGCATTATCCCGCTGGAAGTAGCCATCAGAGGATGGATACATGTTCTCATTCTGTTTACGCCAAATTCGGACTCTACCATTTGAATGTCTCAACAGAAATCGAGACTCATCAGACCAGGCAACATTTTTCCAGTATTCAACAGTCCAATTTTGGTGAGCTTGTGCAAATTGTAGCCTCTTTTTCCTATTTGTAGTGGAGATGAGTGGTACCCGGTGGGGTCTTCTGCTGTTGTAGCCCATCCGCCTCAAGGTTGTGCGTGTTGTGGCTTCACAAATGCTTTGATGCATACCTCGGTTGTAACGAGTGGTTATTTCTGTCAACGTTGCTCTTCTATCAGCTTGAATCAGTCGGCCCATTCTCCTCTGACCTCTAGCATCCACAAGGCATTTTTGCCCACAGGACTGCCGCATACTGGATGTTTTTCCCTTTTCACACCATTCTTTGTAAACCCTAGAAATGGTTGTGCGTGAAAATCCCAGTAACTGAGCAGATTGTGAAATACTCAGACCGGCCCGTCTGGCACCAACAACCATGCCACGCTCAAAATTGCTTAATCACCTTTCTTTCCCATTCTGACATTCAGTTTGGAGTTCAGGAGATTGTCTTGACCAGGACCACACTCCTAAATGCATTGAAGCAACTGTCATGTGATTGGTTGACTAGATAATTGCATTAATGAGAAATAGAACAGGTGTTCCTAATAATTCTTTAGGTGAGTGTATATATATACATACATACATACACCTTTACCTTGGAGTGCTGCCAGCTTTTTGGATTATATATATATACAAACATCGCGTCCACATGGGTGAATAATCTTTTTTCTATTTTCATCTAATGAGAGTTCTGTTTTTTGCTTTATATATATATATATATATATATATATATATATAGTTTCCAAAGATGAGGCAGCACTCCAATAGACGTAAAAAAGTGGATCCTTTATTCCCCTCTGTGCGACGTTTCAACCGTCTCAATGCGGTCTTTCTCAAGCATGAGAAAGACCGCATTGAGACGGTTGAAACGTCGCACAGAGGGGAATAAAGGATCCACTTTTTTACGTCTATTGGAGTGCTGCCTCATCTTTGGAAACTATACTTATTCATAGCCGTCTTAGCCTGCGGCTGAGAGGACTTGCACCCATTGTTTTTGGTCTTGTGCTGCTGAGCTTTGTTTTTGGTTTCTATATATATATATATATATACACACACACATACATATTTATTGATACACAAAATATAACACGTGTTTAATATATTTATATGTGTATATACATTGCGGTCCGCAATGCATGGGCACTGACCGTATGTGTATATATATGTATGTATGTATGTGTGTATGTATCTATATGTATGTGTGTGTATGTATGTATTTATGTCTAAGGGTCCATTCACATATCCGTGTGTGCTTTGCGGATCCACGGATCCGCAAAACACGGACAGCGGCAATGTGCGTTCCGCATTTTGCGGACCGCACATTGCCGGCACTAAGAGAATATGCCTATTCTTGTCCGCTATTGCGGACAAGAATAGGACATGTTCTATTTTTTTCAGGATCGGAATTGCGGACCCAGAAGTGCTGGTCCGCAATTCCGGATAGGGGCCGCACGTCGTGCGGCCCCATAGAAATGTATGGGTCCGCAATTCCTTTCCGCAAAATGCGGAATGGAATTGCGGATGTGTGAATGGAGCCTAAGTATGTGTACATATAAATATATATATATATATATATATATATATATATATATATGAATATACATACACATATGTATATATACATATTTATATACATATATTTACACACATGTGTATATGTGTGTGTGTTTGTGTATACATTGCAATGCATGGGCGCCGACAGCGTGTCCACTGTCTGCAGACATGAACCCATTCATTTAAATGGGGTCTGCAATCTGCATCCAACAGTACTTTTTCGCAGTGCGGAGGCCTGGACAGAAAACCCATGGATGCACTTCATAGGTTTCCGATCTGTGCTTCCATTCCAGACCACACCGTATCTTTCGGATTTCAGACCCATCACTTGATACGGTGCGCACACGGCTGGTGCCTGTATATTGCAGACCCCCTGTTCGCTGGCCACAATACAGGCACAGGCAGGCTATGGTCATGTGCATGAGGCCTAAAGCCATACCTCCTTCCAGTATCCGGCAGGACAGTCGCGGATTTCAGTGGCGGTCCTGGTATGGGGGAGGTATGTCGAAAATGGATCAGTTTTGCCCTAATGCATTCTGAATGGAAAATGATCCACTCAGAATGCATCAGTTTTCCTCCGATCAGTCACCATTCCGCTTTGGAGGCGGACACCAAAACGCTGTCCGCCTGATGAAACTGAGCCAAACGGATCCGTCCTGGCACACAATGTAAGTCAATGGGGACGGATCAGTTTTCTTTGGCACAATAGAAAACGGATCCGTCCCCCATTAACTTTCAATGGTGTTCAAGATGGATCCGTTATGGTTATAGAAGACCTAATACAAATGGATCCGTTTATGATGGATGCATGCAGTTATATTATGGTAACAGAACCGTTTTTGCAGATCCATGACGGATCCGCAAAAAACACAAGTGTGAAAGTAGCCTTGGGCACGTAGTGTCCCTCTTCCTTCTATTCTAAAGTTGGGAGGTATGCTAAAGCACTGATGAAATGACACCTAATGTGCTGTTGTCACTATGGCATCACAAGTAGGCAGAGATGTCATGTGACTGCTCCCCTGGAGATGCTTTGCTGTGATGCATGCTGGGATTTTTACTTTCACTTTGCAGCTGCTCCACCCACACAGCCTCTCATTAATGGGAGCATGCTATGCTGAATGCAGTAGAAAAATGATATATACACAGTATATCTGTCATGATACAAATTCCTCTTGGCTTTAGTTATTGTCTGGGGCACTTTATTGTTTTTTATACTTATGGTGGCCAACCCCTTTAAGGACTTGGCCTTTTTTTGCAAATCTGACCAGTGTCACTTTAAGTGCTGATAACTTTAAAACGCTTTGACTTATCAAGGCCATTCTGAGAATGTTTTTTCGTCACATATTGTACTTCATGACACTGGTAAAATGAAGTAAAAAAATAATCATTTTTATTTATAAAAAATACCAAATTTACAAAAAATTGCAAATTTCCAAGTTTCAATTTCTCTACTTTTATAATACATAGTAATACCTCCAAAAATAGTAATTACTTTACATTCCCCATATGCCTACTTCATGTTTGGATCATTTTGGGAATGATATTTTATTTTTTGGGGATGTTACAAGGCTTAGAAGTTTAGAAGCAAATCTTGAAATCTTTCAGAAATTTTCAAAAACCAAATTTTTAGGGACCAGTTCAGGTCTGAAGTTACTTTGCGAGGCTTACATAATAGAAACCACCCAAAAATGACCCCATTCTATAAACTACACCCCTCAAGGTATTCCAAACTGATTTTACTAACTTTGTCAACCCTTTAGGTGTTCCACAAGAATTAATGGAAAATAGAGATACAATTTCAAAATTTCACTTTTTTGGCAGATTTTCCAAAGCAAGGGTTAACAGCCAAACCAAACTCAATATTTATGGCCCTGATTCTGTAGTTTATAGAAACACCCCTTATGTGGTCGTAAACCGCTGTACGGGCACACGGCAGGGCGCAGAAGGAAAGGAATGCCATACGGTTTTTGGAAGGCAGGTTTTGCTGGACTGTTTTTTTTTACACCATGTCCCATTTGAAGCCCCCCTGATGCACCCCTAGAGTAGAAACTCCATAAAAGTGACCCCATCTAAGAAACTACACCCCTCAAGGTATTCAAAAATGATTTTACAAATGTCGTTAACCCTTTAGGTGTTCCACAAGAATTAATGGAAAATAGAGATACAATTTCATAATTTCACTTTTTGGGCAGATTTTCCATTTTAATAATTTTTTTCCAGTTACAAAGCAAGGGTTACCAGCCAAACCAAACTCAATATTTATGGCCCTGATTCTGTAGTTTACAGAAACACCCCATATGTGGTCGTAAACTGCTGTACAGGCACACGGCAGGGCGCAGAAGGAAAGGAATGCCATACGGTTTTTGGAAGGCAGGTTTTGCTGGACAGTTTTTTTTGACAACATGTCTAAAGTTGAGCGAACACCTGGATGTTCGGGTTCAAGAAGTTCGGCCGAACTTCCCGGAAATGTTCAGGTTCGGGTTCCGAACCCGACCCGAACTTCGTCCCGAACCCCATTGAAGTCAATGGGGACCCAAACTTTTCGGCACTAAAAAGGCTGTAAAACAGCCCAGGAAAGAGCTAGAGGGCTGCAAAAGGCATCAACATGTAGGTAAATCCCCTGCAAACAAATGTGGATAGGGAAATGTATTAAAATAAAAATAAAATAAATAAAAATTAACCAATATCAATTGGAGAGAGGTCCCATAGCAGAGAATCTGGCTTCACGTCAGCAGAGAATCAGTCTTCATGCCATAGCAGAGAATCTGGCTTCACGTCACCCACCACTGTAACAGTCCATTGTCATATATTTAGGCCCCGGCACCCAGGCAGAGGAGAGAGGTCCCGTAACAGAGAATCTGGCTTCATGTCAGCAGAGAATCAGTCTGCATGTCATAGCAGAGAATCAGGCTTTACGTCACCCAACATTGGAACAGTCCATTGTCAGATATTTAGGCCCAGGCACCCAGGCAGAGGAGAGAGGTCCCGTAACAGAGAATCTGGCTTCATGTCAGCAGAGAATCAGTCTGCATGTCATAGCAGAGAATCAGGCTTCACGTCACCCAACACTGGAACAGTCCATTGTCAGATATTTAGACCCAGGCAGAGGAGAGAGGTCCCGTAACAGAGAATCTGGCTTCATGTCAGCAGAGAATCAGGCTTTACGTCACCCAACACTGGAACAGTCCATTGTCAGATATTTAGGCCCAGGCACCCAGGCAGAGGAGAGAGGTCCCGTAACAGAGAATCTGGCTTCATGTCAGCAGAGAATCAGTCTGCATGTCATAGCAGAGAATCAGGCTTTACGTCACCCAACACTGGAACAGTCCATTGTCAGATATTTAGGCCCAGGCACCCAGGCAGAGGAGAGAGGTCCCGTAACAGAGAATCTGGCTTCATGTCAGCAGAGAATCAGTCTGCATGTCATAGCAGAGAATCAGGCTTTAAGTCACCCAACACTGGAACAGTCCATTGTCAGATATTTAGGCCCAGGCACCCAGGCAGAGGAGAGAGGTCCCGTAACAGAGAATCTGGCTTCATGTCATAGCAGAGAATCAGTCTTCATGTCATAGCAGAGAATCAGGCTTCACATCACCCAACACTGGAACAGTCCATTGTCAGATATTTAGACCCAGGCAGAGGAGAGAGGTCCTGTAACAGAGAATCTGGCTTCATATCAGCATCGAATCAGTCTGCATGTCATAGCAGAGAATCAGGCTTTACGTCACCCAACACTGGAACAGTCCATTGTCAGATATTTAGGCCCAGGCACCCAGGCAGAGGAGAGAGGTCCCGTAACAGAGAATCTGGCTTCATGTCAGCAGAGAATCAGTCTGCATGTCATAGCAGAGAATCATGCTTTACGTCACCCAACACTGGAACAGTCCATTGTCAGATATTTAGGCCCAGGCACCCAGGCAGAGGAGAGAGGTCCCGTAACAGAGAATCTGGCTTCATGTCAGCAGAGAATCAGTCTGCATGTCATAGCAGAGAATCAGGCTTTACGTCAGCCAACACTGGAACAGTCCATTGTCAGATATTTAGGCCCAGGCACCCAGGCAGAGGAGAGAGGTCCCGTAACAGAGAATCTGGCTTCATGTCAGCAGAGAATCAGTCTGCATGTCATAGCAGAGAATCATGCTTTACGTCACCCAACACTGGAACAGTCCATTGTCAGATATTTAGGCCCAGGCACCCAGGCAGAGGAGAGAGGTCCCGTAACAGAGAATCTGGCTTCATGTCAGCAGAGAATCAGTCTGCATGTCATAGCAGAGAATCAGGCTTTACGTCACCCAACACTGGAACAGTCCATTGTCAGATATTTAGGCCCAGGCACCCAGGCAGAGGAGAGAGGTTTAGTAACAGAGAATCTGGCTTCATGTCAGCAGAGAATCAGTCTGCATGTCATAGCAGAGAATCAGGCTTTACGTCACCCAACACTGGAACAGTCCATTGTCAGATATTTAGGCCCAGGCAGAGGAGAGAGGTCCCGTAACAGAGAATCTGGCTTCATGTCAGCAGAGAATCAGTCTGCATGTCATAGCAGAGAATCAGGCTTTACGTCACCCAACACTGGAACAGTCCATTGTCAGATATTTAGGCCCAGGCACCCAGGCAGAGGAGAGAGGTCCCGTAACAGAGAATCTGGCTTCATGTCAGCAGAGAATCAGTCTTCATGTCATAGCAGAGAATCAGGCTTTACGTCACCCACCACTGGAACAGGCCACTGTCAGATATTTTTAGGCCCCGGCACCCAGACAGAGGAGAGAGGTCCCATAACAGAGATTCAGGCTTCATGTCAGAAGAGAATCAGTCTTCATGTCATAGCAGAGAATCAGGCTTCACGTCACCCACCACTGGAACAGTCCATTGTCACATATTTAGGCCCAGGCAGAGGAGAGAGGTCCCATAACAGAGATTCAGGCTTCATGTCAGCAGAGAATCAGTCTTCATGTCATAGCAGAGAATCAGGCTTCACGTCACCCACCACTGGAACAGTCCATTGTCACATATTTAGGCCCAGGCACCCAGGCAGAGGAGAGAGGTCCCATAACAGAGATTCAGGCTTCATGTCAGCAGAGAATCAGGCTTCATGTCACCCACCACTGGAACAGGCCACTGTCAGATATTTTTAGGCCCCGGCACCCAGACAGAGGAGAGGTTCATTCAACTTTGGGTTGCCCCGCAATATAATGGTAAAATGAAAATAAAAATAGGATTGAATGAGGAAGTGCCCTGGAGTACAATAATATATTGTTAAGGGGACAAGGTGTTTACTCCACTGCAGTTCATGCTTTGCATGCAGGTGCCTGGTCATGCAGGTTGTGCTAAGGTTCAGAACGTTAATGCCTCGCTTCAGGCTCTGATGGCACAGCGTGCAAACCACTCGGGTCTTGTCGTCAGCACATTGTTTGAAGAAGTGCCATGCCAGGGAACTCCTTGAAGCTGCCTTTGGGGTGCTCGGTCCCAGATGGCGGCGGTCAGTAGCAGGCGGAGTCTCTTGGCGGCGGGTGTTCTGCTTTTGCCCACTGCTCCCTCTTTGTCTTTTGCTACGCTGTTGGCTCGGTCTCACCACTGCCTCTTCCTCCGAACTGTGAAGTGGCACGACCTTCATTCCATGTGGGGTCTAGGACCTCATCGTCCCCTGAATCGTCTTCCACCCAGTCTTGATCCCTGACCTCCTGTTCAGTCTGCACACTGCAGAAAGACGCAGCAGTTGGCACCTGTGTTTCGTCATCATCAGAGACGTGCTGAGGTGGTATTCCCATGTCCTCATCATCAGGAAACATAAGTGGTTGTGCGTTAGTGCATTCTATCTCTTCCACCCCTGGGGAAGGGCTAGGTGGATGCCCTTGGGAAACCCTGCCAGCAGAGTCTTCAAACAGCATAAGAGACTGCTGCATAACTTGAGGCTCAGACAGTTTCCCTGATATGCATGGGGGTGATGTGACAGACTGATGGGCTTGGTTTTCATGCGCCATCTGTGCGCTTTCTACAGAAGACTGGGTGGGAGATAATGTGAACGTGCTGGATGCACTGTCGGCCACCCAATTGACTAATGCCTGTACCTGCTCAGGCCTTACCATCCTTAGAACGGCATTGGGCCCCACCAAATATGGCTGTAAATTCTGGCGGCTACTGGGACCTGAGGTAGTTGGTACACTAGGACGTGTGGCTGTGGCAGAACGGCCACGTCCTCTCCCAGCACCAGAGGGTCTACTAACACCACCACGACCATGTCCGCGTCCCTTACTAGATGTTTTCCTCATTGTTACCGTTCACCACAATAAGAAAAATATTATTCGGGCCAATGTATTGAATTCAAATTCAGGCCTTTTTTTACAGACACCTAACACTATCTGGCTATCTATTTAGGTACCGTATTACACTAATACAGGCACACCAGTAATGACAGATTTAGCTGAATACAAATTTGAGGCCTATTATTTAGGCGCTGGGTGACAGGTATACGTTTACGGACAGAATTAGACTTGGATCTGCACTGTAGCGTGTGTGTGAAGTTCTTGAGAATTACCCTATCAGCACCTTGAATCTAATATACCCTTTTAGGGATAGATTTAAAGTAGGCCTGATACAGCAGAAACCACTAATTTTGAGAATTGCAAAATTGGGAATTGTTTTTCAACCCAGAACAAAAACTGTGCTTTGACAGACACTAAATAACTTGACCAGCTAAAACAGTAATGACAGATTTGGATGAATATAAATGTGAGGCCTATTTTTTAGGCGCTGGGTGATAGGTATACGTTTAATCACAGAATTAGACTTGGATCTGCACTGTAGCGTGTGTGTGAAGTTCTTGAGAATTACCCTATCAGCACCTTGAATCTAATATACCCTTTTAGGGATAGATTTAAAGTAGGCCTGATACAGCAGAAACCACTAATTTTGAGAATTGCAAAATTCGGAATTGTTTTTCAACCCAGAACAAAAACTGTGCTTTGACGGACACTAAAAATAACTTGACCAGCTAAAACAGTAATGACAGATTTGGATGAATATAAATGTGAGGCCTATTTTTTAGGCGCTGGGTGACAGGTATACGTTTAATCACAGAATTAGACTTGGATCTGCACTGTAGCGTGTGTGTGAAGTTCTTGAGAATTACCCTATCAGCACCTTGAATCTAATATACCCTTTTAGGGATAGATTTAAAGTAGGCCTGATACAGCAGAAACCACTAATTTTGAGAATTGCAAAATTCGGAATTGTTTTTCAACCCAGAACAAAAACTGTGCTTTGACGGACACTAAATAACTTGACCAGCTAAAACAGTAATGACAGATTTGGATGAATATAAATGTGAGGCCTATTTTTTAGGCGCTGGGTGACAGGTATACGTTTAATCACAGAATTAGACTTGGATCTGCACTGTAGCGTGTGTGTGAAGTTCTTGAGAATTACCCTATCAGCACCTTGAATCTAATATACCCTTTTAGGGATAGATTTAAAGTAGGCCTGATACAGCAGAAACCACTAATTTTGAGAATGGCAAAATTCGGAATTGTTTTTCAACCCAGAACAAAAACTGTGCTTTGACGGACACTAAATAACTTGACCAGCTAAAACAGTAATGACAGATTTGGATGAATATAAATGTGAGGCCTATTTTTTAGGCGCTGGGTGACAGGTATACGTTTAATCACAGAATTAGACTTGGATCTGCACTGTAGCGTGTGTGTGAAGTTCTTGAGAATTACCCTATCAGCACCTTGAATCTAATATACCCTTTTAGGGATAGATTTAAAGTAGGCCTGATACAGCAGAAACCACTAATTTTGAGAATTGCAAAATTCGGAATTGTTTTTCAACCCAGAACAAAAACTGTGCTTTGACGGACACTAAATAACTTGACCAGCTAAAACAGTAATGACAGATTTGGATGAATATAAATGTGAGGCCTATTTTTTAGGCGCTGGGTGACAGGTATACGTTTAATCACAGAATTAGACTTGGATCTGCACTGTAGCGTGTGTGTGAAGTTCTTGAGAATTACCCTATCAGCACCTTGAATCTAATATACCCTTTTAGGGATAGATTTAAAGTAGGCCTGATACAGCAGAAACCACTAATTTTGAGAATTGCAAAATTCGGAATTGTTTTTCAACCCAGAACAAAAACTGTGCTTTGACGGACACTAAATAACTTGACCAGCTAAAACAGTAATGACAGATTTGGATGAATATAAATGTGAGGCCTATTTTTTAGGCGCTGGGTGACAGGTATACGTTTAATCACAGAATTAGACTTGGATCTGCACTGTAGCGTGTGTGTGAAGTTCTTGAGAATTACCCTATCAGCACCTTGAATCTAATATACCCTTTTAGGGATAGATTTAAAGTAGGCCTGATACAGCAGAAACCACTAATTTTGAGAATGGCAAAATTGGGAATTGTTTTTCAACCCAGACCAAAAACTGTGCTTTGACGGACACTAAATAACTTGACCAGCTAAAACAGTAATGACAGATTTGGATGAATATAAATGTGAGGCCTATTTTTTAGGCTCTGGGTGACAGGCTCAACTTGCCCCTGATGTAGTATATGGCCAAAAAATAACCACACTATTGATGGTTAAATGCACTTGGTGACAGGCTCAACTTGCCCCTGATGTAGTATATGGCCAAAAAATAACCACACTATTGATGGTTAAATGCACTTGATGAAAGCTTGACCCTGATGTAGGATATAGCAAAAAATAACCACACTATTGATGGTTAAATGCACTTGGGTGACACAGGCTCAGCTTGCCCCTGATGTAGTATATGGCCAAAAAATAACCACACTATTGATGGTTAAATGCACTTGATGAAAGCTTGACCCTGATTTAGGATATAGCAAAAAATAACCACACTATTGATGGTTAAATGCACTTTGTGACAGGCTCAACTTGCCCCATATGTAGTATATGGCCAAAAAATAACCACACTATTGATGGTTAAATGCACTTGATGAAAGCTTGACCCTGATGTAGGATATAGCAAAAAATAACCACACTATTGATGGTTAAATGCACTTTGTGACAGGCTCAACTTGCCCCTGATGTAGTATATGGCCAAAAAATAACCACACTATTGATGGTTAAATGCACTTGATGAAAGCTTGACCCTGATGTAGGATATAGCAAAAAATAACCACACTATTGATGGTTAAATGCACTTGGGTGACACAGGCTCAACTTGCCCCTGATGTAGTATATGGCCAAAAAATAACCACACTATTGATGGTTAAATGCACTTGATGAAAGCTTGAGCCTGATGTAGGATATAGCAAAAAAATAACCACACTATTGATGGTTAAATGTACTTGGTGGCAGCTTGTGCTGGCGCACAAGCAAGCCACAAAATGGCCGCCGATCACCCCAGAAAAAAGTGACTGAAAAACGCTCTGGGCAGCCTAAAAACACTGAGCAATTGAATAGCAGCAGTTCAATGATCCACAGCTGTAGATCGATCACTGAATGAAGTCTTTTGGAGGAGTTAATAACTGCCTAATCTCGCCCTAACGTCGCAGCTGCAACCTCTCCCTACACTTGTATCAGCAGAGTGACGTGCAGCGCTACGTGACCCAAGCTTATATAGAGGCTGGGTCACATGCTGCACTGGCCAATCACAGTCATGCCAATAGTAGGCATGGCTGTGATGGCCTCTTGGGGCAAGTAGTATGATTCTTGTTGATTGGCTGCTTTGCAGCCTTTCAAAAAGCGCCAAGAAAGCGCCGAACACCGAACTCGAACCCGGACTTTTATGAAAATGTTCGGGTTCGGGTCCGTGTCACGGACACCCCAAAATTCGGTACGAACCCGAACTATACAGTTTGGGTTCGCTCATCCCTAAACATGTCCCATTTGAAGCCCCCCTGATGCACCCATAGAGTAGAAACTCCATAAAAGTGACCCCATCTAAGAAACTACACCCCTCAAGGTATTCAAAACTGATTTTACAAACGTTGTTAACTCTTTAGGTGTTCCACAAGAGTTATTGGCAAATGGAGATGAAATTTCAGAATTTCAATTTTTTGGCAAATTTTCCATTTTAATTCATTTTTCCCAGTAACAAAGCAAGGCTTAACAGCCAAACAAAACTCAATATTTATGGCCCTGATTCTGAAGTTTACAGAAACACCCCATTTGTGGTCGTAAACTGCTGTACGGGCACACGGCAGGGCGCAGAAGGAAAGGAATGCCATACGGTTTTTGGAAGGCAAATTTTGCTGGACTGTTTTTTTTGACACCATGTCCTATTTGAAGCCCCCCTGATGCGCCCCTAGATGCGCCCAGTAGAAACTCCAAAAAAGTGACCCTATTATTAGAAACTATGGGATATGGTGGTACTAGTTTAGGGTACATAACATTTTTGGTTGCTCTATATTACACTTTTTGTGAGGCAAAGTAACAAGAAATAGCTGTTTTGGCACCGTTTTTATTTTTTGTTATTTACAAAATTCATCTGACAGGTTAGATCATGTGATATTTTTATAGACCAGGTTGATACGGATGCGGCGATGCCTAATATGTATACTTTTTTATTATTTATGCAAGTTTTGCACAATGATTTTATTTTTGAAGCAAAAAAAATCAGGTTTCAGTGTTTCCATAGTCTGAGAGTCATAATTTTTTCAGTTTTTGGGCGATTACCTTGGGTAGGGTATGATTTTTGCGGGATGAGATGGCGGTTTTATTGGCACTATTTTGGGGTGCGTGTGACTTTTTGATCGGTTGCTATTACACTTTTTGTGATGTAAGGTGACCAAAAATTGCTTATTTTTACACTGTTTTTATTTTTTTACCGTATTCACCTGAGGAGTTAGGTCATGTGATATTTTTATAGAGCAAGTTATTACGGACGCTGCGATACCTAATATGTATACTTTTTTTTATTTATGTAAGTTTTACACAATGGTTTCATTTTTGAAGCAAAAATAATCATGTTTTAGTGTTTCCATAGTCTGAGAGACATAAATTTTTCAGTTTTTGAACGATTACCTTGGGTAGGGTATGATTTTTGCGGGATGAGATGACGGTTTTATTGGTACTATTTTGGGGTGCGTGTGACTTTTTGATCGCTTGCTATTTCACTTTTTGTGATGTAAGGTGACAAAAAATGGTTTATTTAGCACAGTTTATTTTACATTTTTTACGATGTTCATCTGAGGGGTTAGGTCATGTGATATTTTTATAGAGCCGGTCGATACGGACGCGGCAATACCTAATATGTATATTTTTTTATTTATGTAAGTTTTACACAATAATATCATTTTTGAAACAAAAAAAAATCGTGTTTTTGTGTCTCCATTTTCTGAGAGCCATATTTTTTTCAGTTTTTGTGCGATTATCTTAGGTAGGGTCTCATTTTTTGCGGGATGAGATGACGGTTTGATTGGCACTATATTGGGGTGCATATGACTTTTTGATCGCTTGCTATTACACTTTTTGTGATGTAAGGTGACAAAAAATTGTTTATTTAGCACAGTTTTTATTTTACATTTTTTACGGTGTTCACCTGAGGGGTTAGGTCATGTGATATTTTTATAGAGCGGGTTGATACGGACGCAGCGATACCTAATATGTATACTTTTTTTTATTTATGTAAGTTTTACACAATAACAGCTTTTTTAAAACAAAAAAAATGATGTTTTAGTGTCTCCATATTCTGAGCCATAGTTTTTTTTATTTTTTGGGCGATTGTCTCAGGTAGGGGCTCATTTTTTGCGGGATGAGGTGACGATTAGATTGGTACTATTTTGGTGGGCAAACGCCTTTTTAATCGCTTGCTGTTGTAATTTTTGTGATGTAAGGTGACAAAAAAATTGTTTATTTAGCACAGTTTTTATTTTATATTTTTTACGGTGTTCATCTGAGGGTTTAGGTCATGTGATATGTTTATAGAGCCGGTCAATACGGACGCGGCGATACCTAATATGTCTACTTATTTTTTTTCCCCTATTTTTTACAAAATTTTTTTAACTTTATTTGGGGAAAATGAAGTTTTTGTTTATTTTTACTTGAATCTTTTACTTTTTTGGGGGGAAAACTTTATTTTTTCAACTTTTTTTTAACTTTATTTTTTATCCCACTTTGGTACTTCAACTTTTGGGGATCTAATCTCTTTTACAATGCATTCCAATACTTCTGTATTGGAATGCATTGGCTGTATGAGTAATACAGTGTGTATTACTCATACAGCTTCCGGCCTGGATCTCACAGGCTCGTCACCGGAAGGCAGCGCAGATGCCTAAGGAAGGCATCGCACTGCCTTCCATGCCATCGGGTCCCCCCTACAGCCGCATGGGGACCCAATAGCACCGCAGCCCGCCGGATAAGGTAAAACCGCAGGTCTGAATTGACCTGCGGTTTGCAGCGATTGCCAATGCGGGGGGGTCACATGACCCCCCCCGGCGTTGTGACAGGATGCCCGCTGATTGATTTCAGCGGGCATCCTGTTCCGATGAATCCCTGTCGCGCCGCAATGAAATTTTAAAGTTAGGACGTACCGGTACACCCTGGGTCCTTAAGGACTAGGCAAACATGGCGTACCGGTACGTCCTACGTCCTTAAGGGGTTAATGATACACACTCAGATTGGGTCACTGTCACTAGCGGAGTACCTCAGGGGTCAGTATTGGGTCCTATTCTCTTTAATATATTAATGATCTTGTAGAAGGCTTGCTCAGTAAAATATCATTTTTTGCAGATGACACTAAACTGTGTAAAGTAATTAACACTGAAGAGGACACTATACAGCTACAGATGGATCTGGATAGATTAGAGGCTTGGGCAGAGAAGTAGCAAATGAGGTTTACCACTGACAAATGTAAGGTTATGCACATAGGAAGGAATAATGCAAATCACCCGTACATACTAAATGGTAAAACACTGGGTAACACTGACATGGAAAAGGTCCTAGAAATTTTAATAAACAGCAAACTAAGCAGTAAAAACCAGTGTCAGGCAGCTGCTGCCAAGGCCAATAAGATAATGGGTTGCATCAAAAGGGGCATAGATAGATGCCCGTGATGAGAACATAGTCCTACCATTTTACAAATCACTAGTCAGACCACACATGGAGTACTGTGTACAGTTCTGGGCTCCTGTGAACAAGGCAGACATAGCAGAGCTGGAGAGGGTTCAGAGGAGGGCAACTAAAGTAATAACTGGAATGGGGCAACTACAGTACCCTTAAAAATTATCAACATTAGGATTATTCACTTTAGAAAAAAGACGACTGAGAGGAGATCTAATTACTATGTATAAATATATCAGGGGGCAGTACAGAGATCTCTCCCATCATCTATTTATCCCCAGGACTGTGACGAGAGTACACCCTCTGCATCTGGAGGAAAGAAGGTTTGTACACAAACATAGAAAAGGATAATTTACGGTAAGAGCAGTGAGACTATGGAACTCTCTGCCTGAGGAGGTGGTGATGGTGAGGTGAGTACAATAAAATAATTCCAGAGGGGCTTGGATGAATTTCTGGAGTGTAATAATATTACAGGCTATAGCTACTAGAGAGGGGTTTTTGATCCATGGAGTTATTCTAATTGCCTTATTGGAGTCGGGAAGGATTTTTCCCCCCTTAGGCCTCTTTCACACGACAGTATGTCTTTTTCAGTGTTTTGCGGTCCGTTTTAAACTGATCCGTTGTTCCGTTTTTTGTTTCCGTTGTGTTTCCGTTTCCGTTCCGTTTTTCCGTTCCGTTTTTCCGTATGGCATATACAGTGTACAGTAATTTCATAGAAAAAATTGGGCTGGGCATAACATTTTCAATAGATGGTTCCGCAAAAAACGGAACGGATACGGAAGACATACGGATGCATTTCCGTATGCATTCCGTTTTTTTGCGGACCCATAGACTTTAATGGAGCAACGGAACGTGATTTGCGGCCAAATATAGGACATGTTCTATCTTTAAACGGAACGAAAAAACGGAAATACGGAAACGGAATGCATACGGAACACATTCTGTTTTTTTTGCGGAACCATTGAAATGAATGGTTCCGTATACGGACCGTATACGGACCGCAAAAAATGGCCCGCAAAACGGAAAAAAAAAAACGGCCGTGTGAAAGAGGCCTTAAGTGGGGAAAATTGGCTTGTACCTCACAGTTTTTTTTTTGCCTTCCTCTGGATCAACTTGCACGATAACAGGCCGAACTGGATGGACACATATGCATTTTTTCTACACACTTTTCAACATTTTAAGCAATATCAATGTATTATTTTGGTTTTGTACAATTTTAGAGTGAAAAAAGGAAAGGAGTGCCATGCAAATGTATGGGAACCCAAGGAGATTTGGGTGCTCAGATAACGTTGACCGCCGTCTCAGACCTTAAATAGCCTGTTAGTATTGAAACTTGTTCACAATCATACTTAGGCAAGGCCAGGTGATGCAAATGTCAAAGCATTATAAATACCCAGACTCCTCTAAACTTGTCCCAAAAACAGCAGCCATCGGTTCTTCTAAGCAGCTGCCTAACACCTATGCAAATATGTAAAAGAACATCTAAACAAGTCTGATGCATTTTGGAAACAAGTCCTGTGGACCAATGAGGTTAAAATATCTCTGCTATAGGAGAATGGGCTGCACTGTGGCTCAGTGGTTAGCGGTAGGGTCCTAGGTTCGAATCCGACCAAGGACAACATCTGCATGGAGTTTGTATGTTCTCCCCGGAGTATGTTCTCCCTGCGGATTATAGTAGCGATATATAAGTGCATTAAATAAATAAAATGCATCTTGAAGAAAAAATTAAAGAATTTACTGCCATTCATAAAAAGGACCATTCTAACTATTTTAAGCAAGTATTATTTTTCACTGATTTATCACCAGCTACCCTGATGCGCAGATGTGAATTTGCCAAGTACACCTAAGTTCTCAGGAACAAGCACATTCCGTATAGAAGGTGCTTTCCTATCAAACTTATCAACTTATCTCCCAAAGAAGCCTCTACCTTGTTTGCCAAAAGGTCTCTGGTTCTGCCACTAGATGGAGCCACTTCACCTCTAAAGAAGAAATCGCCTACTCTCACCCAGGAATAGACCACAGTGCGCTCTCCTAAAGCATCAACTAAACCTGTTACCTGATTCACTATATAAAAGGTACTGACTACTAGACATGATCAAGTTTTTCAAAAATTTGATTCGGTCAGTTCGCCGAATTTTTGGGAAAAATTTGCTTCGGTCCGAATAAATTTGCGGCAAATCACGTAAACAAATGTCTATTTCCAGGCTGCAGAGAACCTTTATAGGGGTGTAGAACACTGTGCCTTGCAGTAACACGCATAGGGAGTCTGCTGTGGTAGTGAAACAATACTGTGAGTCAGTATGACAAGCACATGAAAGGTGTCACTCTTAGAATCACTTCATACTTCACTTACTTAGGCAGTCACATGGCCAAAACTGACCAAATAACTCAAGTATCAACTCAGCCTTACAGGTAGATGTTAGCGCCAAAAAGACGCGCACTCCTTTTACACCCTCGTCAGCTGATTCCACATAGATGTCTACAGAACAGGGACGTAATGATCGCAGTAGCAGAGGGTGCGACCAGGCTCGACGGGGAGGGGGCCCGCTGTACTCACATGTAATGGGAGCGCTCTGACGGGACCAGCATGAAGTACAGTGAGAATGCTGGGCTCCATCAGAGCGCTCTTCAAATATGAGGGTGCGTAAAAGCAAGGAGGGGGGGCGCACTCACCTGGTTTTCAGAGTGAACTACTGTATAACTACTGTGAGGGAGGCACATATCTCTGCATAACAACTGTGAGGGGGCACATATCTGGCATAACTACAGTGAGGGGGCACAAAAGTAGGCATAACTACTGTGACAGGAACAAAGGTGGGCATAACTGCTGTGAAGGGCCACAAGGAGGACATAACTATTTTGGCATATATCTGGCATAAGTGCTGTGAGGTGGCACATATCTGGCATAACCACTGTGAGGAGCACATATCTGACATAACTACTGTGTGGCGGCACATATCTGGCATAACTACTGTGAGGGACACATATCTGGCATAACTACTGTGACAGGAACAAAGGTGGGCATAACTACTGTGAGGGGCACATAATCTGGCATAACTACTGTGAGGGGCACATATCTGGCTATAACTACTGTGAGGGGCACATAATCTGGCATAACTACTGTGAGTGGCACATATCTGGTTATAACTACTGTGAGGGGCACATAATCTGGCATAACTACTGTGAGGGAGGCACATATCTGGCATAACCACTGTGAGGGGTACATATCTGGCATAACTACTGTGAGGGGCACATATCTGGCATAATTACTGTGAGGGGCACATAATCTGTCAGATACTGTGAGGGGCACATATCTGGCTACAACTACTATGAGGGGCACATATCTGACATAACTACTGTGAGGTGGCACATATCTGGCATAACCACTGTGAGGGGGCACATATCTGGTATAACCACTGTGAGGGGCACATATTTGGCATAACTACTGTGAGGGACACATATCTGGCATAACTACTGTGAGGCGCACATAATTTGGCATAACTACTGTGAGGGGCACATAATCTGGCATAACTACTGTGAGGGGCACATAATCTGTCATAGATACTGTGAGGGGCACTAGAGATGGCCTTGCGGTTTGCCCGGCGGTTGGTTCACGGTTTACTTATTCGCGGTTACCTCTGCTACACACAGTGAGAAAATTTAAAGGAATTTTTTTTTTTATAATTGGTGTGATTATAGACCAGTGGCCCCCAAAACGACATATAGAAGCGGGGTGTTATCTAAGAATATACTACTCAAATAATGTATTTTGGTACTGAAGAAATTTAGCCACTTTCACTGCGTTACCTCTGCTACAGACAGTGAGAAAATTTAAAGGAATTTATTTTTTATAACTGGTGAGATTATAGACCAGTTGCCCCCAAAACTACATATTGAAGCGGGGTGTTATCTAAGAATATACTACTCAAATTGTGTATTTTGGTACTGAAAAAATTTAGCCGCTTTCACTGCGTTACCTCTGCTACACACAGTGAGAAAATTTAAAGGAAAACATTTTTTATAACTGGTGTGATTATAGACCAGTGGCCCCCCTATACGACATATTGAAGCGAGGTGTTATCTAAGAATATACTTTTCAAATAGTGTATTTGGGTACTGCAGAAATGTATCCGCTTTCACTGCGTTACCTCTGCTACACACAGTGAAAAAATGTCCTGGATTTTTTTTTTATAACTGGTGTGATAGACCATTGCCCCCCCAAAAACAACATAGTGAAGCGGGGTGTTATATACCTTCTTCCACATACACTGCGCTTCTCTAGAGACTTTTGTCACCGGGTCATTTAAAAAATGACAGGCAGAGGAAGAGGCAGGCCCTTCCGCAGGGGTGGTAGGGCAGGAGCACCAGGCCGGAGCCAAAGTGCGAAGTTGCAGAAGGTGCGTTCAATTACGTCAAAGGACGCACCAGACTTATTTGAGTGGCTCACTCAGCCTTCTGCTTCTGTACCCTCCTCATCCTCTCTATCTGCACCCTCTTCACTCTCTGCTGTGTGCACCCCCAAAGACACCACCACCACCACCATGTACCCTCCACTTGAGTCACAGGAATTATTTTCCGATCCATCACAAGACATTTCCGATGCGCAGTCATTCTTGGCATCGGATCAGGAAGAGAAGGTAGCAGCAGCTGCCACTCAGCAGTCTGACGACAGTACCCAGATCAGCCCAAGGAGGTTGGTCTCTGCTGTTGCTGCCTACTCCGAGATCTCTAATGGAAGGTGACATCGATGATGACATGTCTATGGATGTAACGTGGGTGCCCACAAGAGAGGAAGAGGAGGGGAGTTCAGAGGGAGAGATGGACCAGCAGATAGGGAGCAGAAGCAGGCCGAACTTACATTGCACAGGAGGGACAAACCAGACTGCTAATGTATCAGGAGCGAGCCATCAACCATGTATGGTCACATCTGGCGCTCCCAGGACGCCGGCCCATGGCTCCGCAGTGTGGGCTTTTTTTTATATGTCAGCTGCTGACAATAGTGTTGCCATCTGCAGCCTTTGCAGTCAGCGCATAAGTCACGGTAAGCCCAACACTCACCTAGGGACGACCGCCTTAAGAAGGCACCTGGCCTCCCATCACCGAGCCGCTCCAGTGGGAGCAACGCCGTCAGAACCCACAAAGCCACACTCCAGGCTCTCACCGTCCAGCCTCTTCTCCTTCTCCTCTCTCCTCACAATTCTCCTCCAGTCCACCTTCCATCATGCCGTCCTCACGTTTGTCAGGAAAAAGGCAGGCTTCCGTGGCCCAAATGTTTGAGCGTAAAAAAATGATGACGCCGGATAACCCTCTTGCCCAACGGTTGACCGCTGGCTTTTCGGAACTGATAGCACGCCTGTCACGGCCACGGTTTTGGCCGTGACTCCTTGGGAGCCGCATACGGTTGCCCGCGGTTTGGGTTGTTGTTTCAACCGCAGCTTGAGGCTTGATGTTGTTTGCCTCAAGTGCGGTTGCCGCGGACAACAGGTATGTGTGCGGTCCCTTTGGAGTTTGTGTGTGTGATATGTATGTCTGTGTGCACTCTGTCTTATTTGTGGTGTGCACTTACATCTTCCCTTCACTGTGGTTGCCCGTGGCAACGTTTGGTTGTAGTGTGTACATGTGGTGGCAGTGTCCCGGTCTTCAGGCTGACTCCCAGGACATGCTTGCCACGCATGTCGTTGCCTGCGGCAACAGCCACAGTGTGTTCTTCAGTTGGACACTGTCTGTTTGAGTTTGTGTTTCCCTTCCCTGGTGCTGGAAGGGTTAACTCCCTTCCCAGTGTGTGTGTGACTCACTGGGTGTGTCTGACTGCTGGGTGTGGCTTCTTGGCCTATAAAGCCTCACTGTTAGCATATGTCTGTGGGTTGCTTCAGCCATGCTTAGCTGGAGCAGCCTCCTGTGTTTACCAACTGCCAGTGAGAGCCACCCTTGTGGTTCATAAATATTATGTCACATTAAGTTTATGTTCATCTTTATGTGTGATGTCTATGTGATGGTCTGTTGGGATTTTCCTATGTTGTTTAGTGCAGCTGTCATGGTCTTACCTTCTTGCTGTTCTCCTTCGTTTGACATGTGCTGGCGGCCATCTTGGTTTCTGGGTTTCTTGTAGCCTCCCACCCTGCGGCTCCTCCTTCCCACTGGGAGGAGCTGGATGCCTAGCTCATATATATAGGAGGTCTGTGGCTTCAGTTCCTTGCTTGGTCCACCTGTGTTCACATGCTTCTAGACTGCTGCTGCTTCTGGTTCCTGATCCTGGTTTCGTCCGACTACCCTGCTGGTTCCTGATCCTGGTTTCGTCCGACTACCCTGCTGGTTCCTGATCCTGGCTTCGTCTGACTACCCTGCTGGTTCCTGATCCTGGCTTCGTCTGACTACCCTTCTGGTTCCTGACCTCTGGCTTCGCAAAGACTCTGCTTCGGTTTCGCCATCCGTTTGGACTTTTGCTTTACAGCTTTATTTTCAATAAAGCCTTCTTATTTTCACTTATCCCTTGTTGTACGTCTGGTTCATGGTTCCGTGACATTAGGACCAAGCCATGAATTCTGACGGTACAGGGCCATCCTCGCTACCCACGCTGGTTGCCAGACTTGATCAGCAGGATCACCTGTTGGGTCGGTTCGCTGTGGCGTTGCAAACCCTGCTTGAACGCACGGCTCATTTCGCTCCCGTTGCCGATGGGTCGGTTGTCGCTCCTGGGCCCGCTCCTACTGCCGCTCCGGTTGTTGCGCCAGAGTCTACCCCGACACCTGTTGTTGCACCTGCGGTGTTTCGGGGTATGACCGGTTCCGCCCCTCTTCCACAGCGCTTTGGGGGAGAGCCAACTCAGTGCCGAGGTTTCCTTAACCAGGTGGGCATTTATTTCGAGTTGCTGCCACATGCCTTTCCCACTGAGAGATCAAAGGTGGGCTTCTTGATCTCGCTGCTCTCGGACAAGGCCTTGGCCTGGGCCAGCCCTTTATGGGAGAACAACAATCCGGTGGTTGCCGAGTTTTCCGGTTTTGTTGCTTCTCTTCGGAGGGTATTCGATGTGCCGGCTCGTGCTGCCTCTGCTGCGAAGCTCCTTATGTCCATCAGACAGGGTTCACGATCCGTAGCTGAATACGCCATTGAGTTTCGTACCCTGGCAGCAGAGGTGGGCTGGAATAATGAGGCTCTGGTCGCTGCTTTCTCTCATGGTCTCTCCTCGGATGCCTTGAAGGATGAGGTTGCAGCTAAGGACCTACCAGTGGAGCTCGAGTCTCTTATTTCTTTCCTGATTTTGATTGACACCAGACTCAGGGAGAGACCTTCCTTTAAGGAGAGCCTGCGGAGGTTTTCTAACAGATTGGCGCCTACGTTTGTTGTCCCACCCGTGCCTCCCTCTCCTCCTACGCCTCCTGGGGATGACTTGTCTGGGGGTGAACCCATGCAGCTGGGGTTTGCTCGCCTGTCCGAGGGGGAGAGGGTACTCCGGAGACGCGAGGGCCGATGCATGTACTGTGGTCTCGGTGGGCATTTTCGGTTGGCATGTCCGAACCGTCCGGGAAACGCTCGCACCTGAGATCCTGTCGGGGGCAGATCTTGGGTGGAGTCTCCTCGTCCCCGGTTTCCCGTGTTGACAAACCACTGATCACTGTTGTCCTCTCCTGGGTCGGGGGCTCGGTGACGACCCAGGCGTTGGTGGACTCTGGTGCCGGTGGTTTGTTCATTGATAATGTGTTCGCTGCCGCCAATTCCATTCCTCTGCAGGCTCGAGGTTCCCCACAGGCTCTTGAGGCGATAGACGGCAGACCCCTTCTGCCGCCACACATGACTCATGAGACCCTTCCAGTGGGGATAGCCATTGGTGCCGTTCACAGAGAGTCGGTCTGCCTCCAGGTTATTTCGTCTCCACACTACTCGGTGGTCTTGGGGTACCCCTGGCTCCGGAAGCATAATCCGACTTTCGATTGGAGATCGGCCGAGATCCTCTCGTGGTCACCGCAGTGTGGGGCTAGTTGCATCCATGGGTCTGTCAAGTTGCTGTGTACTTCCTCGGACTCTCTGTTGCCTCCTGAATACGAGGAGTACCGGGATGTATTCGATAAGGTGCGCGCGGTTGCCCTACCTCCGCACCGCCCATACGATTGTGCCATAGAGTTACAATCTGGTGCCGTTCCTCCTCGTGGCAAAGTCTATCCACTGTCGGTAGCGGAGAATGAGGCCATGGAGGAGTACGTGAGGGAGGCGCTTTCACGCGGACACATTCGCAAATCCTCGTCCCCGGCAGGGGCTGGATTTTTCTTTGTGAAAAAGAAGGGCGGTGAGTTGAGGCCTTGCATCGATTACAGGGGTCTCAATCGCATCACGATCAAGAACGCTTACCCGATACCCTTGATTTCCGAGCTGTTCGATCGCCTTAAACAGGCCATACGGTCATTCTCATGATTGTGGATCGGTTTTCCAAAATGTGCCACTGTGTTCCTCTCAAGAAGTTACCCTCTGCACAAGAGTTGGCCACGATTTTTGCCAGGGAGGTCTTCCGGTTGCACGGTTTGCCCAAGGAGATTGTGTCGGATCGGGGGAGTCAGTTTGTGTCCAGGTTCTGGCGCGCCTTTTGCTCCCAGTTGGGGATTCATCTCTCCTTCTCCTCGGCCTACCACCCTCAGTCCAATGGGGCCGCAGAACGATCCAATCAGGCCTTGGAGCAATTCCTTCGTTGCTATGTCTCCGATCACCAAGACAATTGGGTTGACCTCCTGCCTTGGGCTGAGTTTGCCAGGAACACGGCGGTGAACTCTTCCTCTGGGACGTCTCCCTTCATGGCCAATTATGGGTTCCAACCTGCCGTGTTACCGGAGGTATTCTCTCCCCAGGATATTCCGGCTGTGGAGGATCACCTTTCCGTCCTACGTGCTTCTTGGGTACTGATCCAGAAGTCCCTTGAGGTCTCTGCGCAGCGCCAGAGACTCCAGGCTGATCGCAGACGAGCGCCTGCTCCTTCCTACCAGGTCGGAGACCGTGTATGGTTGTCCACCCGCAACCTCAACCTTCGAGTGCCCACTCCCAAGCTGGCGCCTCGCTTTGTTGGTCCCTTCCGAGTGCTTCGCAGGGTAAACCCGGTAGCCTATGCCCTTGCGCTTCCTCCTGGCATGCGGATCTCCAACGTGTTTCATGTCTCCCTGTTGAAGCCACTGGTGTGTAATCGTTTCACTTCCTCGGTTCCTCGGCCTCGTCCGGTCCAAGTGGGTAATCGTGAGGAGTATGAGGTGAGCAATATCCTGGACTCACGCCTGGTCCGCGGTCGGGTGCAGTTTTTGGTCCATTGGCGTGGTTATGGTCCAGAGGAGCGTTCCTGGGTTCCCTCCGCAGATGTCCATGCTCCTGCCTTGCTCCGAGCCTTCCACGCACGCTTCCCTCAGAAACCGTTCTTTACTCCGCGGAGGAGGGGCCCTTGAGGGGGAGGTACTGTCATGGTCTTACCTTCTTGCTGTTCTCCTTCGTTTGACATGTGCTGGCGGCCATCTTGGTTTCTGGGTTTCTTGTAGCCTCCCACCCTGCGGCTCCTCCTTCCCACTGGGAGGAGCTGGATGCCTAGCTCATATATATAGGAGGTCTGTGGCTTCAGTTCCTTGCTTGGTCCACCTGTGTTCACATGCTTCTAGACTGCTGCTGCTTCTGGTTCCTGATCCTGGTTTCGTCCGACTACCCTGCTGGTTCCTGATCCTGGTTTCGTCCGACTACCCTGCTGGTTCCTGATCCTGGTTTCGTCCGACTACCCTGCTGGTTCCTGATCCTGGCTTCGTCTGACTACCCTGCTGGTTCCTGATCCTGGCTTCGTCTGACTACCCTTCTGGTTCCTGACCTCTGGCTTCGCAAAGACTCTGCTTCGGTTTCGCCATCCGTTTGGACTTTTGCTTTACAGCTTTATTTTCAATAAAGCCTTCTTATTTTCACTTATCCCTTGTTGTACGTCTGGTTCATGGTTCCGTGACAGCAGCTTATGGATCTGGATTCCTGTTTGCACAGGGATCCAGTCAGCAAGGCTGTGGCAGGTAGGTTGAACTCGGATAGTTCACCTGCCATATTCGTAAGTCTGTTTGTGTTCCCCTTTTCCCTGCAGCTTGGCCAGTGAGACCCCTGTTCCTCCGTGTCCAGTAGGAACAGGCCGTCTTACCTTGACTCCTAGTCCAGGGACCGGTCGGAGGGTGAGTTAGGGATCCGAGGTTCCGGAGCATGGGTCCTCCTACCTTAAAGGTCGCCCCATGCAGCTAGGAGTTAGGGTCAGGTTAGGGACGCTTTGGGAGGTGACCTGCTCCCTAATCCTGTTGTCCTGGCCGAGCAGCCATAACATCACGTGGCACCGCACGGCTGAGGATTTTCCCCATCCTCAGCCGTGACAGTATGAACCACAAAGGCTCCTCACGTGGTCTTCCCTCGAAAGAGGGGGCAGCATGTACCGCCATCTACGGATGGGGTGCATGCGCGTTCTCCGGAGGGAGAGCGTTATAGGGGTATCACCGGTTACGGCGCGGTGAGTGCCATTCCCCGCCATTCCTTTCTCACCGTATCCGTGTTGGTGTCTCCTTGTTTGTCATTCCCCTCCCCCTCCCATTGTTTTTTGTGCCTCACCAACCTTCCCCTTTTGTTGTTGGGAGGGGCTTTGAGGGGTGGGAGTATCCGTCCCTCGAAAGAGGGTGAAGCATGTACCGCCGTCTGCGGAAGGGTTACATGCGCGCTCTTCGGAGGGAGAGCGTTCTGGGGGTTTTGCCTCTGACGTCGCGGTGAGTGGCGTTTCCCCGCCATCCCTTCACCATTGCCTCGTTTGGCGTCCCCCTGATTTTATGGCACCGGTGTGTTTGTTTGGTGTGCGGGTGCACACCTTCGATAGAGGGTGCAGCATGCAGTGCCATCCTCTTGTGGCCTGCATGCGCATTCTCCGGAGGGAGAGCATTCCGGGGGGATCTCCGTTAACGGCACGGTTGGTGGCTTTTCCCCGCCACCTTACCTTCCGTGTCCGTGTTGGGGATCCCTCGTCCCTCTCCATGTTCCCATCTCTGGTCGTTTGCTGGCAGCACTCCGTAAGTGGTCCGGCTGCGTGCTGGTTAGGAGTGTCTGCTGGCAGCGACTGGAGTGGGGACGTGTGTGGAGAGTCCCCTCGTTCATCTCTCTGTGGTTCTCCCCCCTGTGTCGCTGGTGCGGGCTGCAGGCCTCGTCGGACTGGCTGAGTTGTGTGCTGGGAGAGGATGCAGCTGACAGCGACTTTTTGGGAACCGTGTCTGAGAGTGGACATCCCCTTCTCCCATCCCCTTGTGTGAGTCCCTCAAGTGTTTTTTTTTTGGTGGGGGGGGCTTTGAGGGGTGGGAGTGTCACGGCCACGGTTTTGGCCGTGACTCCTTGGGAGCCGCATACGGTTGCCCGCGGTTTGGGTTGTTGTTTCAACCGCAGCTTGAGGCTTGATGTTGTTTGCCTCAAGTGCGGTTGCCGCGGACAACAGCTATGTGTGCGGTCCCATTGGAGTTTGTGTGTGTGATATGTATGTCTGTGTGCACTCTGTCTTATTTGTGGTGTGCACTTACATCTTCCCTTCACTGTGGTTGCCCGTGGCAACGTTTGGTTGTAGTGTGTACATGTGGTGGCAGTGTCCCGGTCTTCGGGCTGACTCCCAGGACATGCTTGCCACGCATGTCGTTGCCTGCGGCAACAGCCACAGTGTGTTCTTCAGTTGGACACTGTCTGTTTGAGTTTGTGTTTCCCTTCCCTGGTGCTGGAAGGGTTAACTCCTTTCCCAGTGTGTGTGTGTGACTCACTGGGTGTGTCTGACTGCTGGGTGTGGCTTCTTGGCCTATAAAGCCTCACTGTTAGCATATGTCTGTGGGTTGCTTCAGCCATGCTTAGCTGGAGCAGCCTCCTGTGTTTACCAACTGCCAGTGAGAGCCACCCTTGTGGTTCATAAATATTATGTCACATTAAGTTTATGTTCATCTTTATGTGTGATGTCTATGTGATGGTCTGTTGGGATTTTCCTATGTTGTTTAGTGCAGCGTATGGATCTGGATTCCTGTTTGCACAGGGATCCAGTCAGCAAGGCTGTGGCAGGTAGGTGGAACTCGGATAGTTCACCTGCCATATCCGTAAGTCTGTTTGTGTTCCCCTTTTCCCTGCAGCTTGGCCAGTGAGACCCCTGTTCCTCCGTGTCCAGTAGGAACAGGCCGTCTTACCTTGACTCCTAGTCCAGGGACCGGTCGGAGGGTGAAGTAGGGATCCGAGGTTCCGGAGCATGGGTCCTCCTATCTTAAAGGTCGGCCCATGCAGCTAGGAGTTAGGGTCAGGTTAGGGAGGCTTTAGGAGGTGACCTGCTCCCTAATCCTGTTGTCCTGGCCGAGCAGCCATAACATCACGTGGCACCGCACGGCTGAGGATTTTCCCCATCCTCAGCCGTGACACCGCCAACTACTGCCATATAAACTTGTGGACTCTGAGGCCTTTAGAAAATTTGTGGCCATTGAAACACCACAATGGAAGGTCCCAGGAAGGAAATATTTCTTGCAGAAGGGCATCCCAGAGCTATATGGCCACGTTCAGCGGCAAGTGAATGTATCTCTGGCACACAGTGTCGGTGCCAAGATACATCTGACCACAGACACGTCGTCTAGCAAACACGGGCAGGGAAGGTATATAACTTTTACTGCCCACTGGGTGAATCTTTTGACGGCCGTCAAGCATGTAACCCGTGGCACCCGTGTAGATTTGGTTTTACCGCCACGGATTGCATGCAGGCCTGCCTCTTCTTCTCCTCCAACTACTTCAACCTCCCTCTCCTCCTCGGCTGACTCCTCCTTTTCCGCTGCTACCGTCTCTTCCGCTCCGCCGGCCAAGATCCCCAGAACCTATTCGACATGCCAGGTAAGACGTTGCCATGCTGTGCTGCGTCTGTTGTGCCTGGAAGCCAAGAGCCACACCAGTCCTGCACTCCTTTCAGCTTTGCGTTCACAGGCAGATCAGTGGCTAACACCGCTCAATTTGACAGTTGGTAAAGTGGTGTGCGACTACAGTGCCAATCTGCTGAGCGCGCTGAAACAGGGCAAAATGACACATGTGCCGTGCATGGCACACGTTCTGAACTTGGTCATGCAGCGATTCGTTGTCAAATACCCTGGGTCCAGGACGTCTTGCGGCAGGCCAGGAAAATCTCGGGCCATTTCAGAAGATCTTACACGGCCATGGCTCGTCTTGCTGACATTCAGTGGCGACAAAACCTGCCCGTCAGACGTCTTATTTGTGACTGCCCGTCATGATGGAACTCAGCCTTGTATATGCTCGATAGGCTGCTCCAGCAGAAACGTGCAGTTAACGACTACCTGTACGAACTCTGTGGCAGGACAGGTTCTGGGAGCTTGTTTTTTTTTCACAGCGCCAGTGGCTGCTCATGCGCGATGCATGCAGACTTCTGCGGCCATTTGATGAGATCACCAAACTGGTCAGTTGCAGCCAGGGCGCCATCAGTGACATCATACCTTTTGCCTTTCTGGAGCGTGCATTGCGTCATGTCATTGATCAAGCTGTCGAGGAGCAGGAGCAGGTAGATGAGGAAGTCGCCATGCTGGATGAATTCCCAGGGGGGCTACTCCATCTGAGACAAGTCAACAACAGGAGTCTGAAAAGGAGTCAGAGGAGGATGGTGGCGGGGAGGAGGAGCAAGAAGAGAATGCTTTAAACCTTTCTGGGATCCCTGGTGTTGTCCGTGGATGGGGGAGGAGGACGACATTATCCTGGATGATGAGCAGGAGCCAGGCCACTACACCGCTTCCAGTTTAGTGCAAATGGGGGCCTTCATGCTCCAGTGTTTTTTTTTATAATTGTATGTTTATTATGGTATAAAACAGAAACGTGAATACACTTTTACAATAGCATAGTGCACAGAAGTACAAGGAAAGGATAATACACAAAATACAGTACAGACCAAAAGTTTGGACACACCTTCTCATTCAAAGAGTTTTATTTATTTTCATGACTATGAAGGCATCAAAACTATGAATTAACACATGTGGAATTTTATATACATAACAAACAAGTGTGAAACAACTGAAAATATGTCATATTCTAGGTTCTTCAAAGTAGCCACCTTTTGCTTTGATTACTGCTTTGCACACTCTTGGCATTCTCTTGATGAGCTTCAAGAGGTAGTCCCCTGAAATGGTCTTCCAACAGTCTTGAAGGAGTTCCCAGAGATGCTTAGCACTTGTTGGCCCTTTTGCCTTCACTCTGCGGGCCAACTCACCCCAAACCAACTCGATTGGGTTCAGGTCCGGTGACTGTGGAGGCCAGGTCATCTGGCGCAGCACCCCATCACTCTCCTTCATGGTCAAATAGCCCTTACTTTCAACGTTTTCCCAATTTTTCGGCTGACTGACTAAACTTCATTTCTTAAAGTAATGATGGCCACTCGTTTTTCTTTACTTAGCTTCTTTTTTCTTGCCATAATACAAATTCTAACAGTCTATTCAGTAGGACTATCAGCTGTGTATCCACCTGACGTCTCCTCAACGCCACTGATGGTCCCAACCCCATTTATAAGGCAAGAAATCCCACTTATTAAACCTAATCAAAGCAAAAGGTGGCTACTTTGAAGAACCTAGAATATGACATATTTTCAGTTGTTTCACACTTGTTTGTTATGTATATAATTCCACATGTGTTAATTCATAGTTTTGATGCCTTCAGTGTAAATCTACAATTTTCATAGTCATGAAAATAAAGAAAACTCTTTGAATGAGAAGGTGTGTCCAAACTTTTGGTCTGTACTGTATATCACATACATATTGGATGGGCATATGTAACACTTGATAATATTCAGTGATGAAGCATTGAAGACCGAACAAAAATAAATCTTTGAATTGAACTAACTGACACTGCGTCTATCTGTAAGCAGCCCGAGGAAGGACTGCTGTGCAATATATCTTAAACAAAATAACATCAGGTAGAAGCGAGATAGCCATAAGGACCCTAAGGCCCAAAGTTTCTCAACCAGTAATACCCAACCCAACAAATAGCCAACAGACATGACAAATGACATGGACAAAGACATATAAAAAAAAAAAAGGGGGGGGGGGGGGTGAACAATCCTTTCACCAGAGATCTTCAAGGTTGCCTAGTGGCCCAAAAAGTATCCCATATGTCCCATATGGCATTAAAGAGTGACATTTTGTCCTGAAACATAGCAATGGAGTACTCCATTGTTCGGACCTCCATCACCCTGGCATACAAATCAGAGACCCGTGGTGGTTCGGGCCTTTTTCAGGCTCGGGAGACTAGACAACGAGCTGCTGTTAGTATCAGTAGCAGCAGCTTGAGTGTATGTTTTTTAACTTGTATGGGGACCACATTAAGCAGGAAGGAGACAGGTTCCAGTCGGATTTCAATTCCAAAAACATCGCTCAGGAGGGCGCCTACTTCAGTCCAGTAAAGGCCTATCTTGGGACAGTCCCAAAAAATGTGAGGCAATGTACCCCTATGTAAGCCACATCTCCAACAATCACCCGGAACTACTGGATTCATTCTATGGAGGTCAGTAGTGTAATACCAGTACATTAAGATCTTATATTGTTTCTCCTGATGAAGTACCGACATAGATGATTTCGCTGCCCTCCTCCATATAAGGTGCCAGAGTGAGTCTGGCAATGCTGCAGTGTTTTAAGAGGGACCCCCGTATAAAAAGCATAAAGGGCAAGGACCAGTACTGGGTGACCCCCGGTACAAACAAAAAATGGCATCACAGAGGGCTGTCAGAATGCAGCACTTCCAGGCCTTGCTTAGAGAAATTCTGCATTCAGTTTTTGTGGGCTCTGGCAGAGGAATTTCCACTACAGGAGAAACAGTTGTGGGTACCAATCCAACAGCGCCTGCAAGAAGAGGGCAGTTTGAAGATGTGTTGGTCACTTCTGATATGAGAACATTCTTTCAGCTGACCAATCGACAGCTGTCCTCAGGATCCAGCCTCAGGGAACGCCTAGAACGGCAGGTGTCCCACTACATCGGGTTAACGGCCGATTTGAACGCTCTGAGAAGTGATGAACCCCTGGACTACTGGGTGGGCAGGCTTGACCTCTGGCCAGAGCTTGCACAATTTGCAATGGAACTGTTGGCTTGCCCCTCGTCAAGTGTCCTGTCCGAAAGGACGTTCAGCACAGCAGGGGGGATCGTGACCGATAAGCGCACTCGCCTAGCTCACGACAGTGTTGATGTAAAGGGGGAATATTAATCACCAATATTTATGAAAATATTGATAATTACAGGGAGTGCAGAATTATTAGGCAAGTTGTATTTTTGAGGATTAATTTTATTTTTGAACAACAACCATGTTCTCAATGAACCCAAAAAACTCATTAATATCAAAGCTGAATATTTTTGGAAGTAGTTTTTAGTTTGTTTTTAGTTTTAGCTATTTTAGGGGGATATCTGTGTGTGCAGGTGACTATTACTGTGCATAATTATTAGGCAACTTAACAAAAAACAAATATATACCCATTTCAATTATTTATTTTTACCAGTGAAACCAATATAACATCTCAACATTCACAAATATACATTTCTGACATTCAAAAACAAAACAAAAACAAATCAGTGACCAATATAGCCACCTTTCTTTGCAAGGACACTCAAAAGCCTGCCATCCATGGATTCTGTCAGTGTTTTGATCTGTTCACCATCAACATTGCGTGCAGCAGCAACCACAGCCTCCCAGACACTGTTCAGAGAGGTGTACTGTTTCCCCTCCTTGTAAATCTCACATTTGATGATGGACCACAGGTTCTCAATGGGGTTCAGATCAGGTGAACAAGGAGGCCATGTCATTAGATTTTCTTCTTTTATACCCTTTCTTGCCAGCCACGCTGTGGAGTACTTGGATGCGTGTGATGGAGCATTGTCCTGCATGAAAATCATGTTTTTCTTGAAGGATGCAGACTTCTTCCTGTACCACTGCTTGAAGAAGGTGTCTTCCAGAAACTGGCAGTAGGACTGGGAGTTGAGCTTGACTCAAACCTCAACCCGAAAAGGCCCCACAAGCTCATCTTTGATGATACCAGCCCAAACCAGTACTCCACCTCCACCTTGCTGGCGTCTGAGTCGGACTGGAGCTCTCTGCCCTTTACCAATCCAGCCACGGGCCCATCCATCTGGCCCTTCAAGACTCACTCTCATTTCATCAGTCCATAAAACCTTAGAAAAATCAGTCTTGAGATATTTCTTGGCCCAGTCTTGACGTTTCAGCTTGTGTGTCTTGTTCAGTGGTGGTCGTCTTTCAGCCTTTCTTACCTTGGCCATGTCTCTGAGTATTGCACACCTTGTGCTTTTGGGCACTCCAGTGATGTTGCAGCTCTGAAATATGGCCAAACTGGTGGCAAGTGGCATCTTGGCAGCTGCACGCTTGACTTTAATCAGTTCATGGCAGTTATTTTGCACCTTGGTTTTTCCACATGCTTCTTGCGACCCTGTTGACTATTTTGAATGAAACGCTTGATTGTTCGATGATCACGCTTCAGAAGCTTTGCAATTTTAAGAGTGCTGCATCCCTCTGCAAGATATCTCACTATTTTTGACTTTTCTGAGCCTGTCAAGTCCTTCTTTTGACCCATTTTGCCAAAGGAAAGGAAGTTGCCTAATAATTATGTACACCTGATATAGGGTGTTGATGTCATTAGACCACACCCCTTCTCATTACAGAGATGCACATCACCTAATATGCTTAATTGGTAGTAGGCTTTCGAGCCTATACAGCTTGGAGTAAGACAACATGCATAAAGAGGATGATGTGGTCAAAATACTCATTTGCCTAATAATTCTGCACGCAGTGTAATATTCATAAATAGGAGGAGCCGTCTATTGATGACTCCGCCTATTTATACCTTTATATAACAATAACACTTTCACTATACCTTACGTTACTCACTAAACTAGCTGCATGCGCCTTACTGAACTATCGCCAATGACTACACGTTACTCAGATAGTTACTAATAAGCAAGATATTTATTAATACCTAGTACATTAAACACGCAATACACTAATACAACACTAAATATACAGTACTAAACTACCCTACGCGGTTCCCAAATCCCACCCACAATCTATCTATACAATACACACCCACACAAATATTAACAGCCCACCCACCTGGTTCTATTTACTATCCCTATGGGGTACGACGAGGGTTAACGGTGGTCTTACAGGGGTGTAAGCAGACCACAGACACAAATAAGGTGATCAGGGCGAGGTACAGTGGGAGTGTGGAGGGTTACACTACAATACAAGGGTGATCAGGGGCACAACAATTCAAGGGTTTATCAGGGACAAGGCTGAATAAGGGGCACAACAATACAAGGGTATAATCAGGGGATTAAGGGTTACTTAATCGCTAGTGGGATAGTGGTAGGGGGTTAGGGGTATAAGGTTTAATATCGTTGGTGGGATAGGGGATAATAAAAAGAGCGATACTTATGATATATTTGCTCGTTCGTCCAGGGGTTGTCTCCTTCTGGGGGGGGGGGGGGCGGCACAGCTCTTCTTTCTTAGTGCAGGGTGCGCCGGATATTTATCCCCGGCGGCCCGCACTGCCGCACCGCCCACCATTGGAGACACGTGGGCCGGCGCAGTGAGATGACGTCACTGCGCCGGCCCGTGCGTCTCCTGAATGAGCGCGTCGGGGCCGCGCTACACGTCAACAGGCGGGAGAAGCCTTTGATCTCCCGCCTGTAGAACTCTGCATTCCGGCCAGTGAGATGTTAATTTCGCTGCCGGAATGCGCATAATAGGAGGGGAGGCTTCTCCCTTCCTTCTATCATGCATAATTATCTCCAGCAGCGCTGGAGATAATTACAACAAAGGGCTCAGATTCAGTTGAGTCTGATTCCTTTGTAGTTTTCAGGATGACCGGACCTTAGTCCGGTCATTCTGATGCAATCAACCAGATTGCATCTGTGCGAATGCTTGGGGCACATTCACACTGATGCACCTGGTTTCAGGTATAGGGAGGGGGGAAATAGATATTTTACACACATATATTCATATATATATCTATACCATAGAATGGGACACTAATATATATATAGCTACATATATATTCTAAGGGGGACTATAGATATATATATATATATATATATATATATATATATATATATATATACAGTACAGACCAAAAGTTTGGACACACCTTCTCATTCAAAGAGTTTTCTTTATTTTCATGACTATGAAAATTGTAGCTTCACACTGAAGGCATCAAAACTATGAATTAACACATGTGGAATTATATACGTAACAAACAAGTGTGAAACAACTGAAAATATGTCATATTCTAGGTTCTTCAAAGTAGCCACCTTTTGCTTTGATTACTGCTTTGCACACTCTTGGCATTCTCTTGATGAGCTTCAAGAGGTAGTCCCCTGAAATGTTTTTCACTTCACAGGTGTGCCCTGTCAGGTTTAATAAGTGGGATTTCTTGCCTTATAAATCGGGTTGCGACCATCAGTGGCGTTGAGGAGAAGTCAGGTGGATACACAGCTGATAGTCCTACTGAATAGACTGTTAGAATTTGTATTATGGCAAGAAAAAAGCAGCTAAGTAAAGAAAAACGAGTGGCCATCATTACTTTAAGAAATGAAGGTCAGTCAGTCAGCCGAAAAATTGGGAAAACTTTGAAAGTAAGGGCTATTTGACCATGAAGGAGAGTGATGGGGTGCTGCGCCAGATGACCTGGCCTCCACAGTCACCAGACCTGAACCCAATTGAGATGGTTTGGGGTGAGCTGGACCGCAGAGTGAAGGCAAAAGGGCCAACAAGTGCTAAACATCTCTGGGAACTCCTTCAAGACTGTTGGAAGACTATTTCAGGGGACTACCTCTTGAAGCTCATCAAGAGAATGCCAAGAGTGTGCAAAGCAGTAATCAAAGCAAAAGGTGGCTACTTTGAAGAACCTAGAATATGACATATTTTCAGTTGTTTCACACTTGTTTGTTATGTATATAATTCCACATGTGTTAATTCATAGTTTTGATGCCTTCATAGTCATGAAAATAAAGAAAACTCTTTGAATGAGAAGGTGTGTCCAAACTTTTGGTCTGTACTGTATATATTATCATAAGGGGGCACAGCCATATATTCTAAGGGGGCACAGTCTAAAGGGGGCACCTATTTCCCACAGGGACCACCATGAGTCCCTGTGGGCATCCATGGGCAGACGTGCGCAGATGCTGGGCACATCTGCGCACATCTACCCAGGATATGTTGGTCAATGTATGCATATATACCATACATACATGCACGTGTTTGCATGCATGCATGGGTATATATGCATACGTCTCAACCCTTCCTCAACAGTTGACTACCTCACATTTCTAAAAATGAATGAGGCATGGATTTCGGAGGAATTTAACACATGTGACCAGTAGACCATGTTTGATTCAAATTCCTCATGACAGCCCATATCCGCCACCATCCATAACAATTTATGGTCCCTGTCTTCTGTAAATACAGCGGCATAAAAGGCCTTTTATGTCCGTTAAATGCCTAATTTTTGGGGCCTGTAATGGCCGACACTTATTTATCCTGTGAATGCCTAATGTACCACCAGCCACAGAATACTCATTTATTTGCTGTCAGGGGAACGCCTGTCTGCTAATTTTTGGGGCCTGTAATGGCCAACACTTACTTTAGTATCCTGTGAATGCCTAATGTACCACCAGCCACAGAATACAAATTTATTTGCTGTCAGGGGAACGCCTGTCGGCTAATTTTTGGGGCCTGTAATGGCCGACACGTACTTCTGTATCCTGTGAATGCCTAATGTACCACCATAGGCAAGGGCGGCAATTGCCCCTGGGCCCCCGAGTCCTTAGGGGTTCCCTTGCGCAGGCCCGCAACTAACTATATTTTCGTGGGGGCAGCGGCGGCAGGACAGTCACACGGAGATGAGCGTTTCCATTGTGGAAGCGCTCATCTCCATAGTCATCTGTATCGCCGTCCTCAGGACAGCGATACAGATGGCTGTGCAGCAGGGGAGGGAGAGGTGTGTCCCTTCCCCTTCCTCTGATAGGCTGCAGGCACTAGGCCGGCAGCCTATCAGAGGCCGACGCAGGCGGCGTGATGATGTCATCACGCCGCCTGAGCCACACAGCGCGGGACACAGGCCGGAAGAGGCCTGCATTGCATCGCTGACATGGAGGTAAGTATAAGTGTTTTTTTTTTTTGTGTACAATACTGGTGGCTATTGGCACATGTTGATGGGGGGGGCCTCAGACTACTGGTACATGATAGGGGGGCCTATGGCTACTGGCACATAATAGGGGGGCTCAGGCTACTGGCACATGATAGGGGGGAATATGGCTATTGGCACATGATAGGGGGGCTCTGGCTACTGGCACATGATAGGAGGGGCTCTGGCTACTGGCACATGATAGGGGCTCTGGCTACTGGCACATGATATAGGGGGGGCTCTGGCTACTGGAACATGATATAGGGGGGGCTCTGGCTACTGGCACATGATAGGGGGGCCCTATGGCTACTGGCACATGAAAGGGGGGCCTATGGCTACTGGCACATGATAGGGGGGGCTCTGGCTACTGGCACATGTTGATGGGGGGGCTCAGGCTACTGGCACATGATAGGGGGGCCTCTGGCTACTGGCACATGATAGGGGGGGGGCTCTGGCTACTGGCACATGATAGGGAGGCACTGGCTACTGGCACATGATATAGGGGGGCTCTGGCTACTGGCACATGATATAGGGGGGGCTCTGGCTACTGGCACATGATATAGGGTGGGCTCTGGCTACTGGCACATGATATGGGGGGCTCTGGCTACTGGCACATGATGGGGGGGCCTCTGGCTACTGGCACATGATGGGGGGGCTCTGGCTACTGGCACATGATAGGGGGGGCTCTGGCTACTGGCACATGATAGGGGGGGGTCCTCTGGCTACTGGCACATGATATGGGGGGGCTCTTGTTACTGACACGATGGTGGGGGGCTCTTATTACTGGCACATGATTGGGGGCATCTATGAGGGCACATTTTACTGGCACATTATTGGGGGACAGCTATGGGGGCACTTATTACTGGCACATTATTGGGGGCACTTATTACTGGCACATTATTGGTGGGCACTATAGGGGCATCTACTGAGGCCACAAAGAATGGTTATTTTATATGGGGGCTCTGTATAGGGGCATTTTATACTGGGACACATTATGGTGGGTACTATGGGGAAGGGGGAGAGAAGTACTATGGAGACATCTATGGGGGCACTGAGAAGGGGTATTTTATACTTACAAATTATGGGGGACACTGAGGGCATCTACTGGGGCACTATATATGGGGCATTTTATACTGGTACATTATGGGGGGCACTAGGAGGGAGGGGGGAGAGGAGCACTCTGGGGGCATTTACTGGGGGCACTACAGTGGGATGCGAAAGTTTGGGCAACCTTGTTAATCGTCATGATTTTCCTGTATAAATCGTTGGTTGTTACGATAAACAATGTCAGTTAAATATATCATATAGGAGACACACACAGTGATATTTGAGAATTGAAATTAAGTTTATTGGATTTACAGAAAGTGTGCTATAATTGTTTAAACAAAATTAGGCAGGTGCATACATTTGGGCACTGTTGTCATTTTATTGATTCCAAAACCTTTAGAACTAATTATTGGAACTCAAATTGGCTTGGTAAGCTCAGTGACCCCTGACCTACATACACAGGTGAATTAAATTATGAGAAAGAGTATTTAAGGGGGTCAATTGTAATTTTCCCTCCTCTTTTAATTTTCTCTGAAGAGTAGCAACATGGGGGTCTCAAAACAACTCTCAAATGACCTGAAGACAAAGATTGTTTACCATCATGGTTTAGGGGAAGGATACAGAAAGCTGTCTCAGAGATTTCAGCTGTCTGTTTCCACAGTTAGAAACATATTGAGGAAATGGAAGACCACAGGCTCAGTTCGAAGTGGCAGACCAAGAAAAATCTCGGATAGACAGAAGCGACGAATGGTGAGAACAGTCAGAGTCAAACCACAGACCAGCACCAAAGACCTACAACATCATCTTGCTGCAGATGGAGTCACTGTGCATCTTTCAACCATTCGGCGCACTTTACACAAGGAGATGCTGTATGCGAGAGTGATGCAGAGGAAGCCTTTTCTCCGCCCACAGCACAAAAAGTGCCGCTTGAGGTGGGCTAAAGCACATTTGGACAAGCCAGCTTCATTTTGGAATAAGGTGCTGTGGACTTCCATGAAACTAAAATTTAGTTATTTGGCCATATCAAGGGGCGTTATGCATGGAGGAAAAAGAACACAGCATTCCAAGAAAAACACCTGCTACCTACAGTAAAATATGGTGGTGGTTCCATCATGCTGTGTGGCCAGTGCAGGGACTGGGAATCTTGTCAAAGTTGAGGGACGCATGGATTCCACTCAGTATCAGCAGATTCTGGAGACCAATGTCCAGGAATCAGTGACAAAGCTGAATCTTTCAACAAGACAACGACTCTAAACACTGCTCAAAATCCACTAAGGCATTTATGCAGAGGAACAAGTACAACGTTCTGGAATGGCCATCTCAGTCCCCAGACCTGAATATAATTGAAAATCTGTGGTGTGACTTAAAGAGAGCTGTCTATGCTCGGAAGCCATCAAACCTGAATGAACTAAAGATGTTTTGTAAAGAGGAATGGTCCAAAATACCTTCAACCAGAATCCAGACTCTCATTGGAACCTACAGGAAGCGTTTAGAGGCTGTAATTTCTGCAAAAGGAGGATCTACTAAATATTGATTTAATTTCTTTTTTTGTGGTGCCCAAATTTATGCACCTGCCTAATTTTGTTTAAACAATTATAGCACACTTTCTGTAAATCCAATAAACTTCATTTCACTTCTCAAATATCACTGTGTGTGTCTCCTATATGATATATTTAATTTTTTATCGTAACAACCAACGATTTATACAGGAAAATCATGACGATTACCAAACTTTCGCATCCCACTGTATATAGGGGTATTTTATACTGGCACATTATGGGGGCACTATGGGGACATTAGCTCAACTGGGGACATTACAAGGGGGTATTTTTTGCACTGTCACATTATAAGGAGAATTATTTCTACTGGGGGGGGCATTATGGTGGGCTTTATTACTCCCCCATGGTATGAGCCCCCTAGTAGCAGCACCAGCCTCTCACTGCTCTGCTATCCCTCTGCCCATTCTCTAAATCCTTATAATGAAATCTTTCTCATTAGGATAAAACACATCAGCTCCACCGAGCCCCCGGCCAAAGTGTTTAAGTGGTGTCCGAGATCCCCAAGGGTCAAGCCAAGTAACTGTAAGTTTTCATATGAAATATGTTTATGTTATACACATATAGCATACACTGTGCCCCACAATATACAGTTTCTTCTGTAAAAGTCATCAAGTGTCATGGGGGTGTTTTTCGCCCCAGGGCCCCATTTCACCTATAACTGGCTCTGCTTCTGTATCCTGTGAATGCCTAATGTACCACCAGCCACAGAATACAAATTTATTTGCTGTCAGGGGAACGCCTGTCGGCTAATTTTTGGGGCCTGTAATGGCCGACACTTAGGGCTGTTTCACACGAGCGAGTCCATTGCGGGAATCACGCTCAGTGTGTGAGTGTAATCCTCTGCTCTTGACTTGCAGGAGCGCACGGCTTTATAATGATTTATAATGCTATGTGTCTCTGCCTGGCCTTTTTTCCACAGAATCATAGTGACATAAAGCTGTCAGTATGATTCTGTAGAAATAAGGTCAAGCAGAGGCACATAGCATTATAAATCATGATAATGCCATGCGCTCCTGCAAGTCCAGAGCAGAGGATCACACTCACACATGGAGCGTGATTCCCGCAATGGACTCGCTCGTGTGAAACATCCCTTACTTATGTATCCTGTGAATGCCTAATGTACCACCAGCTACAGAATACAAATTTATTTGCTGTCAGGGGAACGCCTGTCAGCTAATTTTTGGGGCCTGTAATGGCCGACGCGTACTTCTGTATCCTGTGAATGCCTAATGTTCCACCAGCCACAGAATACTAATATATTTGCTTTCAGGGGAACGCCTGTCGGCTAATTTTTGGGGCCTGTAATGGCCGACACTTACTTCTGTATCCTGTGAATGCCTAATTTTTCAGACTGGAATTTAAAATCAATGGGTCTGTAAACGTTCCTCTCAATTGTGAAACGGATGCGGACACATTTTACAGACGTGTGAATGGACCCTATATGTATTTGACATGTATTTACCGACTGCTGTCAGTTCTGGCTGATTTAGGCCGAACTATTACACTAAAACCGAGCAATATTACAAAAAACTACACGTTTTAACTATAAAATACACGTTATAACTGTACAAACGATTTATATAACTTATTAGAAAAAATTTAATAAATTATGGCAACTTTTCCAAAAGCATGATCATCTCATGCACCCCCTTCATGGCCTGGCTTTGCCTCTCCTACATGGCCTTCATGCGCTCCTGAATGGCCCGCATATCATTGCGCTGCTCCTTTTGCATTTTGGCCAATTTTGCCTTCAGTGTCTTCACTCCTGTTTGAAAAAAAAATATATGATCATTATTTGCAACTCTTATTAAACCTTTAAACCTTTATTTTGTGGTGCATCTGACTTTATCATCGCTTGCTATTACACCTTTTTGTGATAAAAGTTGTCCAAAAAATAGCTTTTTTTGAGAGTTTTAATTTTTGTTTAAAAAGGTGTCCACCTGAGGGGTTATTTGGTATGATATTTTTAGACAGCTGGTTGTTACAGGTGCGGCAAGACCTAATATTTTTCCTTATTTTTTTGTTATTTCTATTTTACACAATAAAAGCATTGTTGAACCAAAAATAATTAATGTTTTACTGTCTCCATATTTTGAGAGCCATATTATTGTTTTTATTTGTCTAATGGTGGGGTCTCATTTTTAGCAGAATGAACTGACAGATTGTTACTATTTTGGGGGGCATATGCCTTTTTTGATAGCTTGGTGTTGCACTTTTAGTGATGTTAGGTTGAATAAATGAATATTTACTTAAAAAGTGTTCACCGGAGGGGTTAGATCATAGGATGTTTTTATAGAGACGGTCGATATGTACACGGCGGTTTGTTTACCTTTTTTAATTTTCTATTGTTTACCTTTTTTAATTTTAAGTCTTTATACACATTGATGATTTAAATCTCAATACGTTAGTTAGTGATCTTTATGATCATTATATAGTTTATTAGTTAGTGATATTTCAGTACAGTATAATTTTATTTTGTTTGTTAGTGATAGTTCTATTGAGTTTAATATTATTTAATTGTTAAATTAATTGTTTTAATGAATATCATACGTTTTTAGTAAAGGTCTAGGGTTGATGGACCTACTAATGGATTATCTCAGTGGTCTCTAATTATATATATACTGAACTGAGTATGCCTTTTTGTATTTAAGTTAAGATATAACTTTTATTAGTTTCTACTAAAATAAATGAGACAATAGAGTAGAGTGAACTCCTGCGCTATAAAGGGAGAGAGGACAGGGTCTATATACGCAAAATTGGCCTAGTTTGGTTCCTAGTATATAGGGGGGTATTGGGGGGGGCTACTGATGAGGCAAGTAAATCACCCTGAGTGCTCACCCTACTTGGCCTAGTCTATGGGCAAGAATACCTTAATGGTTGTAGTCGGGGCACTCGTCCTTAGAAGGACGACCCCCAGCCTCTGGAACCTCGGGCCTATGCTATAGTTCCCTATGCTCTTACCTCCCTAGTAGATCTTGTCTGCACCGTAATCCGACGCGTTTTGCCAAATAGACACTTGGCTGTTCAGGGATATGGATGTCGGGGCACCAAAAGCAGTGGCTGTGCTCCTGTTTGCATATTGCGGCAGTGGCAATCTATTCATACACTTAAGTCTCTTTTAAATGCGCGCCGCTCCACCCACAATTAAGTTGGCCAATAGGCCCCGTGGGTGTGCTGCGCGTTGGTTATGCCCCCTACGATTGCCAGCCAATTCCAAACGGAGACACAGTATCACGAGGTACCGCCTCCTTACAAGGCCGGGCTCCCTGTGCTCCGTCACTAACCAGAAGTGACATGGTCCGTGGGCGTGGGTAGTTGCTATGGGGACCTAGCACCGCGTCCCCGGCTGATTCTCCGTAAAGCAAGGCTTTGTTTATGATCACATCGTGTCATTTTCGGCTCGGCTTTGGGTTGAGGGAGGAAGGTGAAGTTCACATTGTCTAGGGAGAGACCCAGATTACATTAACCCTGTCTGTCCTGGACGCTAGAAAGCGATTACTCAGGAATAGACTAAAAAGGTTAGTTATATGTATTATGTTAATAACACATACTTGAGTCTTATAGCTTGGTAATCCAGTGTCAGTGCCCATCAGGTTAGTTTTAGATTTACAGTAGGTGCTAGTCAGGACATAGGGACCAAAAACTTTACTGATAACATATGTACACAGTGAACAAACAACCCATTAAAACATACATCCTTGTTTTAATGAAGATTAAAGAGTTATTGTCCAGTGTTCTTTTTTTTTATTAGTATAGTGTATGTTGTCGCCTCATTGTTGGCCCTTTTAATGTTTATGTACATGTTATGGATACATAATCATATTGCTGTGTGCACATATTTACCCTCCTGGCGGGGGCTGGTGATCACCTCCTCTTCCTCCGAGTCCTGAGATGGGGTGGTGCTGGAGGGTACAGCACTTTCCACCTCCTTCACTTCTCCCACAGACAAATGCTGCATTACTCATGAACCAGCATCAAGTATATTATCATTGTTTTGATAAATATAGACGTGTACTATATGGTCGATATGAAATAAGTACCCAGCACTAACAGAATTCCCTATTATGGACTCTGTGGATTTCTCACTCCATATTGACATTTGCTATTTAGCACACTGTAATATGTTTGAATATATGTATCTAGCTTGATTGTTTTAGTAGTTCTAATCCAGCTCATGTTAATTATTGTGTTATAGATAAAAATGTGACCGCAGATGAAGGTCCTATGTGACCAAAACGTCCGGTCTAAGAATACTGTTCATATCCACTAAAGCAAATATTGGGCAAACGGATGAAACTACTATATGATTTGAATGAATAAATCCTTTTGAGATTGCAACACTGAAAACTGTGTGCCTCAACTTTACTACGTGTATATTGGCTGTTTGCAGCCCTTGGTTGGCACCAGAACCTATTAAGTAGAGTGCGGTTCTCCATCTTTTCAAAATTTGGGGTGGCTCAATAGGCTGGGAGGGTCTGGCCTCCTCCTCCTCTAACTCCACGGCCTCCGCAGATCGCCTTCTCCGAATGGAGGGAATAGGAACTTCTGATATAAAGAAATTTCAATATGGAGGGATCTATATATAATTTCAGTGGCTGCCAGCTTCATGACGCATAACTCAATCAAAAATTAACAGTATGAAAAAAGACATCCCCTCCACAGTGTCTTGATGGAACAATAGGGCGAGAGGAGACCTATGGGATGGGATTATCTCCTCAGTGTATCATAGGATGATCTACTTCTCTACACCAGAGTTGGCTACTTCTTAATTCCATCACTAACACAATAGAACAAAGGGACAAATAAACCAACACATTCATTGAGAGTCTCAGAGCAGAGTTAACCCTTACTGCGTTTTATGGATTCACACCATGCTACTTTAATGGGGAATACGAAAGATGTGGCCTATAAACTCAACCAAAAATTCATGGTTTATAGTTCCCTCTAAACTAAATAGGTCAGAGTGGGGGTCTCCATAGTCCTGGGTCCATAGCCCGTAGGAAGGAGGCTTGCCCTCAAGCTTCTACTGCAGACACTGTGATGGTTCAGTCTGTCACTTGTCTGGCACAAAGCCAACACATCACATCACCCAAAGAACAATGACACATGGTGGTGGCAGCATCATGCTGTGGGGATGTTTTTCAGCAGTCAGGACTGGGAAACTGGTCAGAGTTGAGGGAAACATGGACAGGGATATTCTTGAGCAAAACCTTTTCCACTCTGTGCGTGATTTGAGGGTAAGACAGAGGTTCACCTTCCAGCAGGACAATGACCCCCAACACACTGCTACAGCAACACTTGAGTGGTTTAAGGGTAAACATATAAATGTGTTGGAATGGCCTAGTCAAAGCTCAGATCTCAATCCAATAGAAAATCTGTGGTCGGACTTAAAGATTGCTGTTCACAAGCGCAAACCATCAAATTGGAAGGAGCAGAATCAGTATTACAAGGAGGAATGGGCAAAAATGCCTGTGGTAAGATGTGGCAACTGCTCATAGAGACTTATCCAAAGCGACTTGGACCTGTGATTGCCGCAAAAGGTGTCTCTACTAAGTATTGACTTTAGGGGGGTGAATAGTTATGCACATTGACCTTTTCTGTTATTAGTTGTATGCTTTACAATTAACCAATTTAAAAGAAGGTCTGAGTTGTGGGCATGTTCTACAAATTAAATGAGGCAAATCCTCAAACAATCCATGTTAATTCCAGGGGGTGAGGCAAAAAAAAAACAAAGTCAAGGGGGGGTGAATACTTTTGCTTAGCACTGTATACATTACAAAGTGTTGGCAAAACATACAAAAGTTATTTACGTATGTACCTGGGCATTTTTTGTCCCGGATTCTTTTTATAAACCGGGGCTGTCTTCTCTTCATGTCTGACCATTTTTTTATAATGGCCAGACAGCGGTGTTTGCGACCCATTTGGCGCCACATTTCTTAGGCCAGCTCCCGCACAATTCTCTGCTTCTAAGTGTGGGATCGGGTGCGGTCGTATCCCCGACCCAACATCCGCTGCAAGAGAACAATGCAAGCATATAATCCCAATTTTTAACAATAATAGTATTGAAAATAATTTACTCAAGTAAACTTCAAAAAGTTTTTAATGCTTTGAGGTGGAAATATTAGATTTAGGCCGCCTGGACACGGGCGTTTTTTTTTCCAAAACTACGGACCGTACAAACCCGTCCTGCAGAGTGGACAAGAGCATGGCGTCATTGGTTGCTATGACGACGTGCGCTTCCGGCCACCACCGCTGTACTGTGATACACTTGTATGATCTATACAAGTGTATTACTGTACAGTGGTGGCGGCAAGAAGCGCACGGCACCATAGCGAGTTAGCAACCACTCTGCAGGACGGCAGGCCGGGTTTGTACAGTCCGTAGTTCTGAAAAAACACGCCCATGTGCATGCAGCCTTACTGTTACGGTTAGAAGATGGGATTGTATTACGACTGTATGTGGGTGGGGTCTGAGCTATCAGATACTGTCCAGCTAAGCAGAGATGTACCTGTCTAGTGAAGTGACGGTATGGTATGGGGTGTACAGCTGGTTCGTCTCCCCGGGATGCACCCTGGGTAACTCTAAATGAACCAGCAAATACTGGCGGTCTGACAAAGAAAGCTTCTCCTGAGTCCTGACCAACAGGATACAAACTTTAATCTATAGACTCTGTGTGTGTGTGCGGTATATAGTGTGTGTCTGTGTGTGTGCGGTATATAGTGTGTGTGTGTGTGTGTGTGCGGTATATAGTGTGTGTGTGCGGAATATAGTGTGTGTGTGCGGCATGACAATGGATGTGCAATGTGCATGTTAAATCAATTTCTCTGCTGTCCATACAAATATGCTACTAAGGAGAAAACAAAATGAGCGTCACTCACCGATTGTAGGCAGGTAACTTTATTCCATGGCAGAAGGGGGGTGCATAAAGTGCAGATACAGCAGAGAGCAAGCAACAGCCGTTTCGCGCGTGTGTGCGCTTCTTCTGGCTTTTCACCATTGAGCGTATTTCTGTAATGAACCATTCTTGTATATTGTATTTTCGTACTTGTATTTTGTTTTATTGGTTCATGTATTTCACACATGCACTTTACATTATTGAAGGAGTCCCACCATCGACCGAAATCCCTGCCCTCCGTCCTGAAAGGTCAGGTGTTGATTATATAGTAATTAAGCAATTACGGCGATGACGCGGCTTCCTGAGCACATTAGAAGGTGCCGTGACCCCTTCAATGGTAAAAAGCCAGAAGAAGCGCACACACGCGCGAAACGGCTGTTGCTTGCTCTCTGCTGTATCTGCACTTTATGCACCCCCCTCCTGCCATGGAATAAAGTTACCTGCCTACAATCGGTGAGTGCCGCTCGTTTTGTTTTCTCCTCTGTTTAACATATATGCTCACTGCTGCCTTAGGCTAAGCACCTCTGTGAGGCATCACTCCTCGGTATTCGCATCCTAATCACCATAGGTTTGGTGTAGTGCCACTGGTTTACCTGTTCTACATTTGAGATGAAATATGCTACTAACATAGTGGGAGTGATGTCACAGAAATACTTAGTGCAAAAATCAATAATATCTAGTGAGATATTGAAGTTTTGTGCACTTAAGAAAAATTCGAATCGCAGAAGTTCGCACTGGCAATTTTATTATAACACTCTTTATGCATATAAAGCGATTGTTCAGACATGCAGGTGAAATGTAATCAAATACACTACTTTAATGTAAGATTACTTACAGTCACCAGGAGTTCTTCCTCTTCGTCGTTGAACTTCGCTCCAACCATCGCATCCATCTAATTTCTGGTCGGTACAAACCAGTTCCTGTCGGCTATAAATAAAGAATGCTTGTCGATCGCAAATTCACTTAATACTTCTGGTTTGTCAGTGTCCATGTTGTGGGACTATGTGTGCGCATCTACTAAGTATTTTGTGGCTGCAAATATGACCTGGAGGTTTTTCATGTTCGCCTGCCATTAAAATGAATGGGACCCGCCGCGAACCTGTGGTTCGCAAACATTTGAGCGAGTTCGAGCAATCGCGTTAGCGAACCGTCCCATCAGATGTTCGTCCATCACTATCTTAGTGGCGGCTTTGGAGCTCGGCAAGCTCAGACACATCCCATGCCTAGCCCACGTCTTAAAATTAGTGGTTTAGCGGTTTCTCAAAAGCTACCCCAATTTGCCTGAGCTACTGGTGAAGCTGCGCCGCGTGTGTGCTCATTTCCGCAAGTCATCGACAGCTTCAGCCAGTCTGTCAATGCTGCAGCAGCGCTTTAACTTGCCAGCTCACTGGCTGTTGTGTGACGTGAGCACGCGCTGGAACTCCACGTTCCACATGTTGGCCAGGCTTTGTGAGCAGCAGAGGGCAGTAGTGGAATACCAGCTGCAACATGGTCGTCACCTTTCCAGTCAGCTTCTGCTAATCAGAAGCGAGGAGTGGGCATGGATGTCTGACCTCTGTGACGTTTTAAAAAACTTTGAGGAATCAACACAGATGGTGAGTGGCGATAACGCTATTATCAGCGTAACGATCCCACTTCTGTGTCTACTCAAACGCTCGCTGCTAATAGGGATGAGCGAACCCGAACTGTATAGTTCGGGTTCGTACCGAATTTTGGGGTGTCCGTGACACGGACCCGAACCCGAACATTTTCGTAAAAGTCCGGGTTCGGGTTCGGTGTTCGGCGCTTTCTTGGCGCTTTTTGAAAGGCTGCAAAGCAGCCAATCAACAAGCGTCATACTACTTGCCCCAAGAGGCCATCACAGCCTTGCCTACTAATGGCATGGCTGTGATTGGCCAGTGCAGCATGTGACCCAGCCTCTATATAAGCTTGGGTCACGTTGCGCTGCACGTCACTCTGCTGATTCAAGCATAGGGAGAGGTTGCAGCTGCGACGATAGGGCGAGATTAGGCAGATTAACTCCTCCAAAAGACTTCATTCTGTGATCGATCTGCAGCTGTGGATCATTGAAGTGCTAATATCGACTTGCTCACTTTTTTGAGGCTGCCCAGAGTGTTTTTAGATCACTTTTTTTCTGGGGTGATCGGCGGCCATTTTGTGACTTGTGGTGCGCCAGCACAAGCTATCACCAAGTGTATTTAACCATCAATAGTGTGGTTATTTTGTGCTATATCCTACATCAGCTACAGGCTGAGCCTGTGTCACCGAAGTGCATTTAACCTTCAACAGTCTGGTTATTTTTTGGCCATATACTACATCAGCTGCAGGCTGAGCCTGTGTCACCGAAGTGCATTTAACCATCAACAGTCTGGTTATTTTTTGGCCATATACTACATCTGGTGCAGGCTGAGCCTGTGTCACCCAAGTGCATTTAACCATCAATAGTGTGGTTATTTTTTGGCCATATACTACATCAGGGGCAAGTTGAGCCTGTCACCCAGCACCTAAAAAATAGACCTGACATTTCTATTCAACCAAATTTGTACTGTTTTGGCTGGTCAAGTTATTTGTAGTGACCGTAAAAGCACACTTTTTGTTCTGGGTTGAAAAACTATTCCCAAATGTGCCATTCTCAAAATAACTAGTTTCTGGTATATGAGGCCTACTTGAAATCTATCCCAAAAAGGATATCTTACATTGAAGGTGCTGATAGTGTCATTCAGAAAAACCTAAGACACAAGCTACCGTGCAGATAGAAGTCTGATTCTGTGATTAAACCTATACCTGTCACATAGCGCAAAAAAAAAACAGGCCTGACATTTCTATTCAACCAAATCTGTACTGTTTTAGCTGGTCAAGTTATTTGTAGTGACCGTAAAAGCACACTTTTTGTTCTGGGTTGAAAAACTATTCCCAAATTTGCCATTCTCAAAATAACTAGTTTCTGGTATATGAGGCCTACTTGAAATCTATCCCAAAAAGGATATCTTACATTGAAGGTGCTGATAGTGTCATTCAGAAAAACCTAAGACACACGCTACCGTGCAGATAGAAGTCTGATTCTGTGATTAAACCTATACCTGTCACACAGCGCAAAAAAAAACCAGGCCTGACATATCTATTCAACCAAATCTGTACTGTTTTAGCTGGTCAAGTTATTTGTAGTGACCATAAAAGCACACTTTTTGTTCTGGGTTGAAAAACTATTCCCAAATTTGCCATTCTCAAAATAACTAGTTTCTGGTATATGAGGCCTACTTGAAATCTATCCCAAAAAGGATATCTTACATTGAAGGTGCTGATAGTGTCATTCAGAAAAACCTAAGACACACGCTACCGTGCAGATAGAAGTCTAATTCTGTGATTAAACCTATACCTGTCACATAGCGCAAAAAAAAAAACAGGCCTGACATTTCTATTCAACCAAATCTGTACTGTTTTAGCTGGTCAAGTTATTTGTAGTGACCGTAAAAGCACACTTTTTGTTCTGGGTTGAAAAACTATTCCCAAATTTGCCATTCTCAAAATAACTAGTTTCTGGTATATGAGGCCTACTTCAAATCTATCCCAAAAAGGATATCTTACATTGAAGGTGCTAATAGTGTCATTCAGAAAAACCTAAGACACACGCTACCGTGCAGATAGAAGTCTGATTCTCTGATTAAACCTATACCTGTCACACAGCGCAAAAAAAAACAGGCCTGACATTTCTATTCAACCAAATCTGTACTGTTTTAGCTGGTCAAGTTATTTGTAGTGACCGTAAAAGCACACTTTTTGTTCTAGGTTGAAAAACTATTCCCAAATTTGCCATTCTCAAAATAACTAGTTTCTGGTATATGAGGCCTACTTGAAATCTATCCCAAAAAGGATATCTTACATTGAAGGTGCTGATAGTGTCATTCAGAAAAACCTAAGACACACGCTACCGTGCAGATAGAAGTCTGATTCTGTGATTAAACCTATACCTGTCACACAGCGCAAAAAAAAACAGGCCTCACATTTCTATTCAACCAAATCTGTACTGTTTTAGCTGGTCAAGTTATTTGTAGTGACCGTAAAAGCACACTTTTTGTTCTGGGTTGAAAAACTATTCCCAAATTTGCCATTCTCAAAATAACTAGTTTCTGGTATATGAGGCCTTCTTGAAATCTATCCCAAAAAGGATATCTTACATTGAAGGTGCTGATAGTGTCATTCAGAAAAACCTAAGACACACGCTACCGTGCAGATAGAAGTCTGATTCTGTGATTAAACCTATATCTGTCACACAGCGCAAAAAAAAACAGGCCTGACATTTCTATTCAACCAAATCTGTACTGTTTTAGCTGGTCAAGTTATTTGTAGTGACCGTAAAAGCACACTTTTTGTTCTGGGTTGAAAAACTATTCCCAAATTTGCCATTCTCAAAATAACTAGTTTCTGGTATATGAGGCCTACTTGAAATCTATCCCAAAAAGGATATCTTACATTGAAGGTGCTGATAGTGTCATTCAGAAAAACCTAAGACACACGCTACCGTGCAGATAGAAGTCTGATTCTGTGATTAAACCTATACCTGTCACACAGCGCAAAAAAAAACCAGGCCTGACATTTCTATTCAACCAAATCTGTACTGTTTTAGCTGGTCAAGTTATTTGTAGTGACCGTAAAAGCACACTTTTTGTTCTGGGTTGAAAAACTATTCCCAAATTTGCCATTCTCAAAATAACTAGTTTCTGGTATATGAGGCCTACTTGAAATCTATCCCAAAAAGGATATCTTACATTGAAGGTGCTGATAGTGTCATTCAGAAAAACCTAAGACACACGCTACCGTGCAGATAGAAGTCTGATTCTGTGATTAAACCTATACCTGTCACACAGCGCAAAAAAAACCAGGCCTGACATTTCTATTCAACCAAATCTATACTGTTTTAGCTGGTCAAGTTATTTGTAGTGGCCGTAAAAGCACACTTTTTGTTCTGGGTTGAAAAACTATTCCCAAATTTGCCATTCTCAAAATAACTAGTTTCTGGTATATGAGGCCTACTTGAAATCTATCCCAAAAAGGATATCTTACATTGAAGGTGCTGATAGTGTCATTCAGAAAAACCTAAGACACATGCTATCGTGCAGATAGAAGTCTAATTCTGTGATTAAACCTATACCTGTCACACAGCGCAAAAAAAAAAACAGGCCTGACATTTCTATTCAACCAAATCTGTACTGTTTTAGCTGGTCAAGTTATTTGTAGTGACCGTAAAAGCACAGTTTTAGCTCTGGGTTGAAAATCTATTCCCAAATTTGCCATTCTCAAAATAACTAGTTTCTGGTATATGAGGCCTACTTGAAATCTATCCCAAAAAGGATATTTTACATTGAAGGTGCTGATAGTGTCATTCAGAAAAACCTAAGACACACGCTACCGTGCAGATAGAAGTCTGATTCTGTGATTAAACCTATACCTGTCACATAGCGCAAAAAAAAAACAGGCCTGACATTTCTATTCAACCAAATCTGTACTGTTTTAGCTGGTCAAGTTATTTGTAGTGACCGTAAAAGCACACTTTTTGTTCTGGGTTGAAAAACTATTCCCAAATTTGCCATTCTCAAAATAACTAGATTCTGGTATATGAGGCCTACTTGAAATCTATCCCAAAAAGGATATCTTACATTGAAGGTGCTGATAGTGTCATTCAGAAAAACCTAAGACACACGCTACCGTGCAGATAGAAGTCTGATTCTGTGATTAAACCTATACCTGTCACATAGCGCAAAAAAAAAAACAGGCCTGACATTTCTATTCAACCAAATCTGTACTGTTTTAGCTGGTCAAGTTATTTGTAGTGACCGTAAAAGCACACTTTTTGTTCTGGGTTGAAAAACTATTCCCAAATTTGCCATTCTCAAAATAACTAGTTTCTGGTATATGAGGCCTACTTGAAATCTATCCCAAAAAGGATATCTTACATTGAAGGTGCTGATAGTGTCATTCAGAAAAACCTAAGACACACGCTACCGTGCAGAGAGAAGTCTAATTCTGTGATTAAACCTATACCTGTCACACAGCGCAAAAAAAAAACAGGCCTGACATTTCTATTCAACCAAATCTGTACTGTTTTAGCTGGTCAAGTTATTTGTAGTGACCGTAAAAGCACACTTTTTGTTCTGGGTTGAAAAACTATTCCCAAATTTGCCATTCTCAAAATAACTAGTTTCTGGTATATGAGGCCTACTTGAAATCTATCCCAAAAAGGATATCTTACATTGAAGGTGCTGATAGTGTCATTCAGAAAAACCTAAGACACACGCTACCGTGCAGATAGAAGTCTGATTCTGTGATTAAATCTATACCTGTCACATAGCGCAAAAAAAAAACAGGCCTGACATTTCTATTCAACCAAATCTGTACTGTTTTAGCTGGTCAAGTTATTTGTAGTGACCGTAAAAGCACACTTTTTGTTCTGGGTTGAAAAACTATTCCCAAATTTGCCATTCTCAAAATAACTAGTTTCTGGTATATAGGCCTACTTGAAATCTATCCCAAAAAGGATATCTTACATTGAAGGTGCTGATAGTGTAATTCAGAAAAACCTAAGACACACGCTACCGTGCAGATAGAAGTCTGATTCTGTGATTAAACCTATACCTGTCACACAGCGCAAAAAAAAACAGGCCTCACATTTCTATTCAACCAAATCTGTACTGTTTTAGCTGGTCAAGTTATTTGTAGTGACCGTAAAAGCACACTTTTTGTTCTGGGTTGAAAAACTATTCCCAAATTTGCCATTCTCAAAATAACTAGTTTCTGGTATATGAGGCCTACTTGAAATCTATCCCAAAAAGGATATCTTACATTGAAGGTGCTGATAGTGTAATTCAGAAAAACCTAAGACACACGCTACCGTGCAGATAGAAGTCTGATTCTCTGATTAAACCTATACCTGTCACACAGCGCAAAAAAAAACAGGCCTGACATTTCTATTCAACCAAATCTGTACTGTTTTAGCTGGTCAAGTTATTTGTAGTGACCGTAAAAGCACACTTTTTGTTCTAGGTTGAAAAACTATTCCCAAATTTGCCATTCTCAAAATAACTAGTTTCTGGTATATGAGGCCTACTTGAAATCTATCCCAAAAAGGATATCTTACATTGAAGGTGCTGATAGTGTCATTCAGAAAAACCTAAGACACACGCTACCGTGCAGATAGAAGTCTGATTCTGTGATTAAACCTATACCTGTCACACAGCGCAAAAAAAAAACAGGCCTCACATTTCTATTCAACCAAATCTGTACTGTTTTAGCTGGTCAAGTTATTTGTAGTGACCGTAAAAGCACACTTTTTGTTCTGGGTTGAAAAACTATTCCCAAATTTGCCATTCTCAAAATAACTAGTTTCTGGTATATGAGGCCTTCTTGAAATCTATCCCAAAAAGGATATCTTACATTGAAGGTGCTGATAGTGTCATTCAGAAAAACCTAAGACACACGCTACCGTGCAGATAGAAGTCTGATTCTGTGATTAAACCTATATCTGTCACACAGCGCAAAAAAAAACAGGCCTGACATTTCTATTCAACCAAATCTGTACTGTTTTAGCTGGTCAAGTTATTTGTAGTGACCGTAAAAGCACACTTTTTGTTCTGGGTTGAAAAACTATTCCCAAATTTGCCATTCTCAAAATAACTAGTTTCTGGTATATGAGGCCTACTTGAAATATATCCCAAAAAGGATATCTTACATTGAAGGTGCTGATAGTGTCATTCAGAAAAACCTAAGACACACGCTACCGTGCAGATAGAAGTCTGATTCTGTGATTAAACCTATACCTGTCACACAGCGCAAAAAAAAACCAGGCCTGACATTTCTATTCAACCAAATCTGTACTGTTTTAGCTGGTCAAGTTATTTGTAGTGACCGTAAAAGCACACTTTTTGTTCTGGGTTGAAAAACTATTCCCAAATTTGCCATTCTCAAAATAACTAGTTTCTGGTATATGAGGCCTACTTGAAATCTATCCCAAAAAGGATATCTTACATTGAAGGTGCTGATAGTGTCATTCAGAAAAACCTAAGACACACGCTACCGTGCAGATAGAAGTCTGATTCTGTGATTAAACCTATACCTGTCACACAGCGCAAAAAAAACCAGGCCTGACATTTCTATTCAACCAAATCTATACTGTTTTAGCTGGTCAAGTTATTTGTAGTGGCCGTAAAAGCACACTTTTTGTTCTGGGTTGAAAAACTATTCCCAAATTTGCCATTCTCAAAATAACTAGTTTCTGGTATATGAGGCCTACTTGAAATCTATCCCAAAAAGGATATCTTACATTGAAGGTGCTGATAGTGTCATTCAGAAAAACCTAAGACACATGCTATCGTGCAGATAGAAGTCTAATTCTGTGATTAAACCTATACCTGTCACACAGCGCAAAAAAAAAAACAGGCCTGACATTTCTATTCAACCAAATCTGTACTGTTTTAGCTGGTCAAGTTATTTGTAGTGACCGTAAAAGCACAGTTTTAGCTCTGGGTTGAAAAACTATTCCCAAATTTGCCATTCTCAAAATAACTAGTTTCTGGTATATGAGGCCTACTTGAAATCTATCCCAAAAAGGATATTTTACATTGAAGGTGCTGATAGTGTCATTCAGAAAAACCTAAGACACACGCTACCGTGCAGATAGAAGTCTGATTCTGTGATTAAACCTATACCTGTCACATAGCGCAAAAAAAAAAACAGGCCTGACATTTCTATTCAACCAAATCTGTACTGTTTTAGCTGGTCAAGTTATTTGTAGTGACCGTAAAAGCACACTTTTTGTTCTGGGTTGAAAAACTATTCCCAAATTTGCCATTCTCAAAATAACTAGTTTCTGGTATATGAGGCCTACTTGAAATCTATCCCAAAAAGGATATCTTACATTGAAGGTGCTGATAGTGTCATTCAGAAAAACCTAAGACACACGCTACCGTGCAGATAGAAGTCTGATTCTGTGATTAAACCTATACCTGTCACATAGCGCAAAAAAAAAAACAGGCCTGACATTTCTATTCAACCAAATCTGTACTGTTTTAGCTGGTCAAGTTATTTGTAGTGACCGTAAAAGCACACTTTTTGTTCTGGGTTGAAAAACTATTCCCAAATTTGCCATTCTCAAAATAACTAGTTTCTGGTATATGAGGCCTACTTGAAATCTATCCCAAAAAGGATATCTTACATTGAAGGTGCTGATAGTGTCATTCAGAAAAACCTAAGACACACGCTACCGTGCAGAGAGAAGTCTAATTCTGTGATTAAACCTATACCTGTCACACAGCGCAAAAAAAAAACAGGCCTGACATTTCTATTCAACCAAATCTGTACTGTTTTAGCTGGTCAAGTTATTTGTAGTGACCGTAAAAGCACACTTTTTGTTCTGGGTTGAAAAACTATTCCCAAATTTGCCATTCTCAAAATAACTAGTTTCTGGTATATGAGGCCTACTTGAAATCTATCCCAAAAAGGATATCTTACATTGAAGGTGCTGATAGTGTCATTCAGAAAAACCTAAGACACACGCTACCGTGCAGATAGAAGTCTGATTCTGTGATTAAATCTATACCTGTCACATAGCGCAAAAAAAAAACAGGCCTGACATTTCTATTCAACCAAATCTGTACTGTTTTAGCTGGTCAAGTTATTTGTAGTGACCGTAAAAGCACACTTTTTGTTCTGGGTTGAAAAACTATTCCCAAATTTGCCATTCTCAAAATAACTAGTTTCTGGTATATAGGCCTACTTGAAATCTATCCCAAAAAGGATATCTTACATTGAAGGTGCTGATAGTGTAATTCAGAAAAACCTAAGACACACGCTACCGTGCAGATAGAAGTCTGATTCTGTGATTAAACCTATACCTGTCACACAGCGCAAAAAAAAACAGGCCTCACATTTCTATTCAACCAAATCTGTACTGTTTTAGCTGGTCAAGTTATTTGTAGTGACCGTAAAAGCACACTTTTTGTTCTGGGTTGAAAAACTATTCCCAAATTTGCCATTCTCAAAATAACTAGTTTCTGGTATATGAGGCCTACTTGAAATCTATCCCAAAAAGGATATCTTACATTGAAGGTGCTGATAGTGTAATTCAGAAAAACCTAAGACACACGCTACCGTGCAGATAGAAGTCTGATTCTGTGACTAAACCTATACCTGTCACACAGCGCAAAAAAAAACAGGCCTGACATTTCTATTTAACCAAATCTGTACTGTTTTAGCTGGTCAAGTTATTTGTAGTGACCGTAAAAGCAGACTTTTTGTTCTGGGTTGAAAAACTATTCCCAAATTTGCCATTCTCAAAATAACTAGTTTCTGGTATATGAGGCCTACTTGAAATCTATCCCAAAAAGGATATCTTACATTGAAGGTGCTGATAGTGTCATTCAGAAAAATCTAAGACACACGCTACCGTGCAGATAGAAGTCTGATTCTGTGACTAAACCTATACCTGTCACACAGCGCAAAAAAAAACAGGCCTGACATTTCTATTCAACCAAATCTGTACTGTTTTAGCTGGTCAAGTTATTTGTAGTGACCGTAAAAGCACACTTTTTGTTCTGGGTTGAAAAACTATTCCCAAATTTGCCATTCTCAAAATAACTAGTTTCTGGTATATGAGGCCTACTTGAAATCTATCCCAAAAAGGATATCTTACATTGAAGGTGCTGATAGTGTCATTCAGAAAAATCTAAGACACACGCTACCGTGCAGATAGAAGTCTGATTCTGTGACTAAACCTATACCTGTCACACAGCGCAAAAAAAAACAGGCCTGACATTTCTATTCAACCAAATCTGTACTGTTTTAGCTGGTCAAGTTATTTGTAGTGACCGTAAAAGCACACTTTTTGTTCTGGGTTGAAAAACTATTCCCAAATTTGCCATTCTCAAAATAACTAGTTTCTGGTATATGAGGCCTACTTGAAATCTATCCCAAAAAGGATATCTTACATTGAAGGTGCTGATAGTGTCATTCAGAAAAACCTAAGACACACGCTATCGTGCAGATAGAAGTCTAATTCTGTGATTAAACCTATACCTGTCACACAGCGCAAAAAAAAACCAGGCCTGACATTTCTATTCAACCAAATCTGTACTGTTTTAGCTGGTCAAGTTATTTGTAGTGACCGTAAAAGCACACTTTTTGCTCTGGGTTGAAAAACTATTCCCAAATTTGCCATTCTCAAAATAACTAGTTTCTGTTATATGAGGCCTACTTGAAATCTATCCCAAAAAGGATATCTTACATTGAAGGTGCTGATAGTGTCATTCAGAAAAACCTAAGACACACGCTACCGTGCAGATAGAAGTCTAATTCTGTGATTAAACCTATTCCTGTCATACAGCGCAAAAAAAAAACAGGCCTGACATTTCTATTCAACCAAATCTGTACTGTTTTAGCTGGTCAAGTTATTTGTAGTGACCGTAAAAGCACACTTTTTGTTCTGGGTTGAAAAACTATTCCCAAATTTGCCATTCTCAGAATAACTAGTTTCTGGTATATGAGGCCTACTTGAAATCTATCCCAAAAAGGATATCTTACATTGAAGGTGCTGATAGTGTCATTCAGAAAAACCTAAGACACACGCTACCGTGCAGATAGAAGTCTGATTCTCTGATTAAACCTATACCTGTCACACAGCGCAAAAAAAAACCAGGCCTGACATTTCTATTTAACCAAATTTGTACTGTTTTAGCTGGTACAGTTATTTGTAGTGACCGTAAAAGCACACTTTTTGTTCTGGGTTGAAAAACTATTCCCAAATTTGCCATTCTCAAAATAACTAGTTTCTGGTATATGAGGCCTACTTGAAATCTATCCCAAAAAGGATATCTTACATTGAAGGTGCTGATAGTGTCATTCAGAAAAACCTAAGACACACGCTACCGTGCAGATAGTAGTCTGATTCTGTGATTAAACCTATACCTGTTACACAGCGCAAAAAAAAAACAGGCCTGACATTTCTATTCAACCAAATCTGTACTGTTTTAGCTGGTCAAGTTATTTGTAGTGACCGTAAAAGCACACTTTTTGTTCTGGGTTGAAAAACTATTCCCAAATTTGCCATTCTCAAAATAACTAGTTTCTGGTATATGAGGCCTACTTGAAATCTATCCCAAAAAGGATATCTTACATTGAAGGTGCTGATAGTGTAATTCAGAAAAACCTAAGACACACGCTACCGTGCAGATAGAAGTCTGATTCTGTGATAAAACCTATACCTGTCACATAGCGCAAAAAAAAAACAGGACTGACATTTCTATTCAACCAAATCTGTACTGTTTTAGCTGGTCAAGTTATTTGTAGTGACCGTAAAAGCACACTTTTTGTTCTGGGTTGAAAAACTATTCCCAAATTTGCCATTCTCAAAATAACTAGTTTCTGGTATATGAGGCCTACTTGAAATCTATCCCAAAAAGGATATCTTACATTGAAGGTGCTGATAGTGTCATACAGAAAAACCTAAGACACACGCTACCGTGCAGATAGAAGTCTGATTCTGTGACTAAACCTATACCTGTCACACAGCGCAAAAAAAAACAGGCCTGACATTTCTATTCAACCAAATCTGTACTGTTTTAGCTGGTCAAGTTATTTGTAGTGACCGTAAAAGCACACTTTTTGTTCTGGGTTGAAAAACTATTCCCAAATTTGCCATTCTCAAAATAACTAGTTTCTGGTATATGAGGCCTACTTGAAATCTATCCCAAAAAGGATATCTTACATTGAAGGTGCTGATAGTGTAATTCAGAAAAACCTAAGACACACGCTACCGTGCAGATAGAAGTCTGATTCTGTGACTAAACCTATACCTGTCACACAGCGCAAAAAAAAACAGGCCTGACATTGCTATTCAACCAAATCTGTACTGTTTTAGCTGGTCAAGTTATTTGTAGTGACCGTAAAAGCACACTTTTTGTTCTGGGTTGAAAAACTATTCCCAAATTTGCCATTCTCAAAATAACTAGTTTCTGGTATATGAGGCCTACTTGAAATCTATCCCAAAAAGGATATCTTACATTGAAGGTGCTGATAGTGTCATTCAGAAAAACCTAAGACACACGCTACCGTGCAGATAGAAGTCTGATTCTGTGATTAAACCTATACCTGTCACACAGCGCAAAAAAAACCAGGCCTGACATTTCTATTCAACCAAATCTGTACTGTTTTAGCTGGTCAAGTTATATGTTGTGGCCGTAAAAGCACACTTTTTGTTCTGGGTTGAAAAACTATTCCCAAATTTGCCATTCTCAAAATAACTAGTTTCTGGTATATGAGGCCTACTTGAAATCTATCCCAAAAAGGATATCTTACATTGAAGGTGCTGATAGTGTCATTCAGAAAAACCTAAGACACACGCTACCGTGCAGATAGAAGTCTGATTCTGTGATTAAATCTATACCTGTCACATAGCGCAAAAAAAAAAACAGGCCTGACATTTCTATTCAACCAAATCTGTACTGTTTTAGCTGGTCAAGTTATTTGTAGTGACCGTAAAAGCACACTTTTTGTTCTGGGTTGAAAAACTATTCCCAAATTTGCCATTCTCAAAATAACTAGTTTCTGGTATATAGGCCTACTTGAAATCTATCCCAAAAAGGATATCTTACATTGAAGGTGCTGATAGTGTAATTCAGAAAAACCTAAGACACACGCTACCGTGCAGATAGAAGTCTGATTCTGTGATTAAACCTATACCTGTCACACAGCGCAAAAAAAAACAGGCCTCACATTTCTATTCAACCAAATCTGTACTGTTTTAGCTGGTCAAGTTATTTGTAGTGACCGTAAAAGCACACTTTTTGTTCTGGGTTGAAAAACTATTCCCAAATTTGCCATTCTGAAAATAACTAGTTTCTGGTATATGAGGCCTACTTGAAATCTATCCCAAAAAGGATATCTTACATTGAAGGTGCTGATAGTGTAATTCAGAAAAACCTAAGACACACGCTACCGTGCAGATAGAAGTCTGATTCTGTGACTAAACCTATACCTGTCACACAGCGCAAAAAAAAACAGGCCTGACATTTCTATTCAACCAAATCTGTACTGTTTTAGCTGGTCAAGTTATTTGTAGTGACCGTAAAAGCACACTTTTTGTTCTGGGTTGAAAAACTATTCCCAAATTTGCCATTCTCAAAATAACTAGTTTCTGGTATATGAGGCCTACTTGAAATCTATCCCAAAAAGGATATCTTACATTGAAGGTGCTGATAGTGTCATTCAGAAAAACCTAAGACACACGCTACCGTGCAGATAGAAGTCTGATTCTGTGACTAAACCTATACCTGTCACACAGCGCAAAAAAAAACAGGCCTGACATTTCTATTCAACCAAATCTGTACTGTTTTAGCTGGTCAAGTTATTTGTAGTGACCGTAAAAGCACACTTTTTGTTCTGGGTTGAAAAACTATTCCCAAATTTGCCATTCTCAAAATAACTAGTTTCTGGTATATGAGGCCTACTTGAAATCTATCCCAAAAAGGATATCTTACATTGAAGGTGCTGATAGTGTCATTCAGAAAAACCTAAGACACACGCTACCGGGCAGATAGAAGTCTGATTCTGTGATTAAACCTATACCTGTCACACAGCGCAAAAAAAACCAGGCCTGACATTTCTATTCAACCAAATCTGTACTGTTTTAGCTGGTCAAGTTATTTGTAGTGGCCGTAAAAGCACACTTTTTGTTCTGGGTTGAAAAACTATTCCCAAATTTGCCATTCTCAAAATAACTAGTTTCTGGTATATGAGGCCTACTTGAAATCTATCCCAAAAAGGATATCTTACATTGAAGGTGCTGATAGTGTCATTCAGAAAAACCTAAGACACACGCTATCGTGCAGATAGAAGTCTAATTCTGTGATTAAACCTATACCTGTCACACAGCGCAAAAAAAAACCAGGCCTGACATTTCTATTCAACCAAATCTGTACTGTTTTAGCTGGTCAAGTTATTTGTAGTGACCGTAAAAGCACACTTTTTGCTCTGGGTTGAAAAACTATTCCCAAATTTGCCATTCTCAAAATAACTAGTTTCTGGTATATGAGGCCTACTTGAAATCTATCCCAAAAAGGATATCTTACATTGAAGGTGCTGATAGTGTCATTCAGAAAAACCTAAGACACACGCTACCGTGCAGATAGAAGTCTGATTCTGTGATTAAACCTATACCTGTCACATAGCGCAAAAAAAAAAACAGGCCTGACATTTCTATTCAACCAAATCTGTACTATTTTAGCTGGTCAAGTTATTTGTAGTGACCGTAAAAGCACACTTTTTGTTCTGGGTTGAAAAACTATTCCCAAATTTGCCATTCTCAAAATAACTAGTTTCTGGTATATGAGGCCTACTTGAAATCTATCCCAAAAAGGATATCTTACATTGAAGGTGCTGATAGTGTCATTCAGAAAAACCTAAGACACACGCTACCGTGCAGATAGAAGTCTGATTCTGTGATAAAACCTATACCTGTCACATAGCGCAAAAAAAAAACAGGCCTGACATTTCTATTCAACCAAATCTGTACTGTTTTAGCTGGTCAAGTTATTTGTAGTGACCGTAAAAGCACACTTTTTGTTCTGGGTTGAAAAACTATTCCCAAATTTGCCATTCTCAAAATAACTAGTTTCTGTTATATGAGGCCTACTTGAAATCTATCCCAAAAAGGATATCTTACATTGAAGGTGCTGATAGTGTCATTCAGAAAAACCTAAGACACACGCTACCGTGCAGATAGAAGTCTAATTCTGTGAATAAACCTATTCCTGTCACACAGCGCAAAAAAAAAACAGGCCTGACATTTCTATTCAACCAAATCTGTACTGTTTTAGCTGGTCAAGTTATTTGTAGTGACCGTAAAAGCACACTTTTTGTTCTGGGTTGAAAAACTATTCCCAAATTTGCCATTCTCAGAATAACTAGTTTCTGGTATATGAGGCCTACTTGAAATCTATCCCAAAAAGGATATCTTACATTGAAGGTGCTGATAGTGTCATTCAGAAAAACCTAAGACACACGCTACCGTGCAGATAGAAGTCTGATTCTCTGATTAAAACTATACCTGTCACACAGCGCAAAAAAAAACCAGGCCTGACATTTCTATTCAACCAAATCTGTACTGTTTTAGCTGGTACAGTTACAGTCATGTGAAAAAATTAGGACACCCTTTGAAAGCATGTGGTTTTTTGTAACATTTTTAATAAATGGTTATTTCATCTCCGTTTCAACAATACAGAGAGATTAAAGTAATCCAACTAAACAAAGAAAACTGAAGAAAAGTCTTTTCAAGATCTTCTGTAAATGTCATTCTACAAAAATGCCTATTCTAACTGAGGAAAAAGATAGGACACCCTCACATGTATTCCCTCTTAAATTGGCTCAGATCTCACACAGGTATATCACACCAGGTGCACATAATTAGTAGATCGTTACTCTGCATGTTGAATGAGGCTTGCCCTATTTAAACCTCAGACATTTAGTTTGGTGTGCTCCTGACTGTTGAAGTGAGAGTGAGCACCATGGTGAGAGCAAAAGAGCTGTCAGAGGACTTCAGAAAAAAGATTGTAGCAGCCTATGAGTCTGGGAAGGGATTTAAAAAGATCTCAAAAGATTTTGAAATCAGCCATTCCACTGTCCGGAAGATAGTCTACAAGTGGAGGGCTTTCAAAACAACTGCCAACATGCCCAGGACTGGTCGCCCCAGCAAGTTCACCCCAAGAGCAGACCGCAAGATGCTAAAAGAGGTATCCAAAAACCCTAAAGTGTCATCTCGAGAACTACAGCAGGCTCTGGCTACTGTTGATGTAGAAGTACATGCCTCTACAATCAGAAAGAGACTGTACAAGTTTAACTTGCATGGGAGGTGTGCAAGGAGGAAACCTTTGCTTTCCAAGAGAAACATCGAGGCCAGACTGACATTTGCCAGCGATAAAGTTGACAAAGACCAGGACTTCTGGAATAATGTTCTTTGGACAGATGAGTCCAAAATTGAATTATTTGGACACAACAGCAGAGGACATGTTTGGCGTAAACCAAACACAGCATTCCAAGAAAAGAACCTCATACCAACTGTGAAGCATGGAGGTGGAAGTGTCATGGTTTGGGGCTGCTTTGCTGCAGCAGGACCTGGTCAGCTCACCATCATAGAATCCACGATGAATTCTACTGTGTATCAGAAGGTGCTTGAAGAACATGTGAGACCATCAGTTAGAAAATTAAAGCTGAAGCGGAACTGGACCATGCAACATGACAATGACCCAAAACATACTAGTAAATCAACCAAAGATTGGCTGAAAAAGAAGAAATGGAGAGTCCTGGAATGGCCAAGTCAAAGTCCAGATTTGAATCCCATTGAGATGCTGTGGGGTGACTTGAAAAGGGCTGTACGTGCAAGAAACCCCTCAAACATCTCACAGCTGAAAAAGTTCTGCATTGAGGAGTGGGGTAAAATTTCCTCAGACCGATGTCGAAGACTGGTAGATGGCTACAAGAACCGTCTCACTGCAGTTATTTCAGCCAAAGGAGGTAACACTCGC